>NW_023501450.1:0-156406 GCF_013396195.1 Fusarium tjaetaba
GTCTTGTAGACGTCGAGGATGGCGGTTTGGCACTCTACAGTGATGCCGCCGACGGCTGGGGCGGTTGCGCGCGGGGCGAGGAGATCGCGCTTCATGAGGGGGTGGGCCATGAAGTTGGCGCTCACGGCGGTGGCGAGGAGGGATGTGAGGATGATGGACTGCATTTTGGATGAGGTATCTGTAGATAAGACTTAGATAGACTTGAGATAGAGAGAGTGTTGATAAGGAAGAGAGAGAGAGAGACAGAGCAAGACAAGAGGATCAAGCCATCCTTTAATAGTCTATATTCCCCATTAAACGACCTCCCTAGCACAGCAACTAGTTAGTCTCACTTCATTTCCACCCACCGCCCGAAGGATTCACCGTGTCTCGCCAATGTGATATTAGTTATGGTCCCATGTGCCGTGATCCAGTCACGAATCAGCCCTACAGCACACTCAGGGGTAAACGGCATGTTTATGGCGTTCAATCAAAAGCCTGAGCTGAAAGAATAGCGTACGCATTGACCAATTAACGTCGCCCAAGCTTGGGGCTGAAGACTTGGCGTGCGTTTTAGTGCGGAGGGTGTCCATTTACATCAAGTTGAGTCTGAGCGTCGATTGCCGTGGAATGTAGTATTCGTATCGACAGTGACAGATGCTGCATTGAGTTTAACCCTGCACTTGAGAGTGAGAGAGCTGAAAAGGCAAGGGATAGCAGAGAGGGAGAGTCTGCCTTGTCAAATGGAAATGGCCAATGTCAACAAGCTGCCACTAATTAAGCATCACGCTCGTGGCTTGCATGGCTTGCCCCTGAAATTAGCAGTTAGCACGACTGACTCCGACTCAATTAAAAGACGCTCTGAGCATTAGCCAAGAATCGGCACAATTCATTCCGAGCTGATGTCAATTCGTAGATCAATGGAGATCGGGGGTTTACTCGGGAATAATATTACATCCTCCACTCTCCACCACTTCTCTGTACGCTGTATATACCCAATTATCACAGATCAATTGCACGTCCCAAAATCACTCTGACATCCCGTCCCACAATGATCCCCCGTACTCCCACACCATCCCGCCCTCGAACAACATCCCCATCCACTCTCCGTACACCTCGCGCCCCCATGCGCAGCTCCACATCTCCCCGGCGCCGCTGGCTCCGGCGTGTCGCTACACGTCCCGAACACAGGCTGACATCCCCTCCCGCAGTGATCGCTCGTCCCGCCGCACCAGCCGTTCTGCGAACAGCACGTCTCGCCGTTGGGTTCGCCTCTGCATGTCGCGCCGCCGTGTCGTGAGCCGCATCGACCGTTTGTAGTAGCGGGGAATGTAGGTGATGATGTGGACGTTGATGTGGGTGAGGGGGAGGATGAGACGGTGCGGTACCAGTTTGACGGGGCGTCTTGGAGACATTGGCCTACTGTTACGGCGGTGAAGTTGTTGCGGCGGATTGAGCGGAGCATGTATTCTGTTAGGTTGTAGACTGTTTGGTATACGGGGTCATGCTCGATGTGAAGCCATTTGTTGGTAGCTGGGCTTCTACCCTCGACGGTATTATCCCAGATTTGCTTGGATGTGCTGATCATGTTTGGACTATCGTGTAGATATCCTTCTGTATCCAGGTTAAAGTACGTGATATGATACCCGAGCTCATTCAACCATGCATCAGTTGTAGAATTGCTGGCAGAGTACGGAGGACGCATATAGGTTGGGAAGTAACCGAGAATATCAGCAAACGCAATCTCGTTGTAAATCATCTGGTTCCAGAATTTAGAACGACTCAACGTTGTAAGACGTTGATGCGACCATGTGTGACTGGCAATCTGATGGCCGTCTCGTACCATGCGTCGAATGAGACCTGGCCACGGTGTATCTGGATCATTAATAGCGCCTTTTCCGAGGTTGCGACCGGTGATGTAGAATGTAGCTTTAGCATTATATCGCTGTAATTGTTAGAAAGATAAAGAAATTGAGCGGGCGACATACCTGGAGGAGATCGAGAAGGTCTTCGGTGTAAGTGTATGGTCCATCATCATACGTTAACGCAATGTCTCCGTTGCGGTTACACCGATAAATAGCTTGACCATACGGGATACTCCCAACTTTCGGGCGAGCTACATTCGTTGTATCAGGGCCCCTTGGACGGACATTCGCATCGCAGCCAGGACCATACTCGATCTGACACGCAGGAGCAGAGCAGTACAGATAGCCAGTTCCGCACCATCTACAAACATCAGTACTTGATCAAATAAGAAGGTTGGAAGACTTACCCAGCGCTGGAACAGCATTCATTTGCTCCGCAGACTGTTCCAAAGCCCGTTCCGCATCGTCCAGCCTGTCTTTTGTCAAGAGCACGACTGAAAAGCGATGGCCATTGAGATGCGATGGCGAAACTTGCCAGAAAGGCGATGAGGAGAGTGAATGACTTCATGATGAGGGGTTTAAACGAATGACTGTAACGAACGGATGCCTTCTGGCCACTTGATGATCCAACATAAACGACAAAGCCATATCTTATATACCCATTTTACTGTATCAGACTCGAACAATGACTTCTCGAGGTCTCAGTGCACCAAAGTTGAGGCGCAAGCCATTTTAACTTTTGGGCAACACAGCATGAAACAGCACTCCTCCCAGATTAAGATCGGCTGACGAGACCAATATATTCCCAGATATTTTTGAGGCCCGTCAATATCGCAAGCCACAGAGAAGGGATCATCCTTGATACCACCTTTAAATAGCTGAGATTTTAAAGGTGCTGGGGGGGAATCTCGTACTCTTAGATGAGAACCTTATCAACACGTGTCACAATGGCTTACGAACCACATGCTGTGCGAGAAACGGTATCTTCGGAGGTTTTTTCAACATGCAGAGAATACGAGATAACCCGCTGGGGAAGAGAATGGATTGGTTGGAGACAAAAGGGCGGGAGAGGAGATATCTTGATGACATGTAGACGATAATGATGCGATAAAGATGGACGGGGGAGATGGGAGCCTGGAATAAAAGCTCCGAAGACAAGAGAAGAGATGGGATGAATGGGTGTGGACGGGATGTTTTCGTGGGTTGGACAGAGCTGACGACAGGATAAGCTTGTTCCTTGCAGTGTGATGAGATGAGGTGTCTTGCAGCGGGACGACATTCTTGGGGGGGATGATTGGTGATTGATGGGGAGATGCAGGTACGTGTTGGATATCACAGGATTTATCGGTTCTTGGCTCTTTTTCAGCTGAGGATTGTTGACAGGCATTGTCAAATGAATCGAGTGTAGCAGTGCATTAACTGAGAGGCGATTGATTGGGGTTGAGGCTGTTTCTGTCGACGTCAAATGCAGCTTCGGCCGCTTCGATCGGAAGATGAGAAGAATCTGGTTTATACACAAGCTGATGATGATCGAGTCTCGAGACGGACCAAGTCTTTGAGCGGGCTATGTTGTGCATAACAATTGACCTTGATGCAGAACGACCTCAATTGGGCCGCCAACAAATAGTGAAAAGACAATGACCTCACAGGAGCACCAATAAACTTCAGCGGTTGATCAATTCACAATGTTCATTGAACCAAAATTAAACAAATAGCCCTAGGCTAGATCAATTACCATATTACGACATTACATACAACTTTTAAATACTTTTGACTTTTCTAAGCAGATGCGGAAGATCGCTCAGTAGCAGCACCAGGCTTCTCATCCTCAACCAAGTTCTGCTGGTCGGTGAGCTTGGGGTTACGCAAGCACAGCGAGAACGCGATAAGAGGAACACAAAGACAGATACCAGTGATGACAAGCAGGCGCTGAACATGCTTGTACGCATCAATCATGGCATCGCGCTCGGGCGAACCAACAGGGAAGTCGATAATGGCAGACAGAGGCTGAGTGTAGGCGTACACGGCGAGGGTCTCGTTTCCAAAGCTGGAGAAGCTCTGGGCAAGTCGCACGGGGAGGACCTGGGTCCAGATGGCGCCGGAGACGGCATTTCCACAGGCCGAGCCGATCTGGTACACCGCGAGGTACAGACCCGTCATGACGGCGAGTCGCTCGTGGGTAACGTAGGCTTGGAGCGAGGCCTGGGCGGGGTAGGGAAACATACCGCCCGCGATACCGAGGAGGATCTGTGCGCCGATGACGCCGGATTTGTTGTCGGAGCTGGGGTTGCCGCGGTATCGAATGAGGAGACCGAATGCGACGAGGAAGAGACATGTTCCTGATACGATGAAGACCTTGAAGCGGCGCACTTTATACACGATAAGACCGAGAATTGTGCCGGTGATGACACTTGCGAAGGAGTAGAGGGATGTGACACGTGTAGCGGCCTTGACGCTGAAGTTGAAGGAGACTTGCAGAACGGTGTAGAGGTAGTCGCCCTGCATGTACCATGCAAAGTTGAGCATGCATGCGATTCCCATGGGTGCCCAGACGGAGCGGTCCTTCATGTGTTGGAGGGGCACAAGGGGATGAGGAGCGCGGAGCTCCCACACGACGAAGACGGGAATGCAGACGAAGCCGATGACGAGGGGGGCTACGACCTGAGGGTCCGACCACTTGCTCTCGAAACCTCCTGCGATGGTGAGAGGGACCAGGAGCAGGGCGAAGACGGCGATGAGGAGGATTACGCCGACGACGTCGAGAAGCCAAAAGAGCTCGACGGTGAGTTTGTTGAAGCCGAGCTGTTGGAAGGAGGAGCGGTAGCCGACGAGGTGGCCGGCCTTCTTGGCGCGGCGTCCAACGACGAGAAGACTGATGATGAGGGGGAGAGAGCAGACGGGGTAGATGATGCACCACATGCCGATTCCCCATCGCCAGGTTGTAGCTCCAAGGACTGCTTCTGTGACATCGCCGCTGACCCATGTGTTGATGATGAAGGGCAGAGCGGGGATGTAACTGAAGAACAAACGCGATCGCACAGACGTGATATCTCCAATGATGACTTCCACGAGTAGAAGAATCATGGTATATCCAATCTGGTAAATAACCGCACCAGCAGAATACGTATCCAGATTCGTCGCCGCGGCCTCAATGACAGTTCCAATGGTATAAAAGAACACAGAAATACAAATAAGCTCCACACGACCAAACACATCAGCGATCTTTCCAGCCGTGGGCTGCGCAGCAGCAGCGATGACGGCGCGGAGGGTGTTCACAGACGATTGGAGCGAGTGTTCCTGGAAGCTGTTGAGCGCAGAGGGCTGGTAGGCGTAGCGCACGGTGCCGTCGAGGCCGTAGGCGTAGGCGATGAGGAAGACGCCGAAGAAGATGACGATGCGGTCGGCGAGGGTGATTACTTCGGACATGGCCTTGATGCGCTGGACACCGGGGGACGTGATGTCCCGGACGGCGTCGGCGGCTGAAGGGGGTACTTCATGGCCGTGGTCGTTGTCGGGGGATTTCTCTGGGGAGGAGGACATGATGGATGATTCTGAGCCTCAAGAGGAGTTCATGCACGGAGAAAAAGCATGCGAGAGAAAGCATGGTGGAGGGGGGAGGATGGAAGGTTTATTATGTAGCATTGGAGGTAGATCCACAAAGATTGATTAGATAACTTTAACGTGCCGAGTGAAGAACTTTTCGGAGGATCTGATAGGGAGTGGAGGGGGGCGTCATGCGAGTTTGGGAGTCTACTGATGCGCTATATTAGTGTCGTCCATAGCGTGCAGCAACGGGGATTTATGGCGATGATGAAGGTGGCGGTTTATGTTCTACAGGCACTCAATTCTACATTATCCTACTGCCAGCGTTACTATACTCGAGGCATCATGACCTGAAGTGACTTCTGATCTTTAACAATAAACTTTCGTATAACCACAGAGTTTCACTGATTAGCAACCTCTCCTCACCCTTGGCGTTAGTCAAGTCACCCCGAGCCCACTGATCCACAGACTTATTTCCCTTCTGTCAAATCCCACGACAAGGATGTTTTTTTAAACAGCTGCCTGCGGTTCCGCCGATGCAATCCCCCAAAAGGAAGGGATCGTCTAAATCATCGGCGCTGTCCGCAAAAATGCAACGTTCCCACAAAATCCTTCTGTCTAGTAAAAAATCTGATAGTGTTCGGATGACGCGGATATACACTGCTTTGGGTTAAGGGGACTGATTGATAACATGCCACCGTCTCTTGGCTGGGGTCCAATGGTGAGAGGTCCAGCGTAATTTGTATTGACTAGACTTCTTGGTTGACGGATGAGTTCCTCTTTAGGGTGTCATTCCACATCGTCGGGTCCCGAAGTTCTCTTGGCGGATATAAAAGTTTTGATGGGAATATCCACTGGGCTTGGTCTAGAAGGGAACGGGGCATCGGATATTAGACACGCGACTTTGTGTCAAAGGCCGCGGGATGTGGGTAAATCGCCGGCCGAGGATATGTCGGCCAACAGTCAAGTCAAGATGTGAAGATGTTCGTGGGGTGAAGAGAGAATGTGTCAGTCAACGTGGGATCGATCTGACAACGTCTCATTGTGAAATGAGTGTACATATATCAACCCACTTTCGTCGATCTCAGCTGCATCACATCACATCCATTACAGTTCCATTGCTGATCCTTCGATTTGTTGTTCTTGCGATGTCGGATGATGTCGGTTCCTCGGTTGGACTAAGCTTGGACGTTGGGTAATACGTTTCTTGGCGTGCCATTGAGTTTTTCTTTAGTACTCAAGCCACTAGACACAGTCTCAGGTAGAGCATTCCAGTGTTGCCTTAGCGTCGGTCCATTGTCTAATCTTATCTGATCCATCAATCATGTTGGCCGATCGGTATTGAGTTTATGCGACGCGTCTTGGCCGCTGAGCTATTGGCTTGGGCTCAATATTTGGCAGAAAATTCTGTTTAGCTTGCCACAAGTGCTTGGCCGAAACAATCTGTCTCTCAGCAAAGTGAGGCCTTAGGTTTTATCCAGTTTGGGGCAATATTTTCTGTGCGACGCTGAATCACTGTGTTTGTCGAGGTGAAACTCTGAAGACTCACGAGTACTTCATGTTTGGCACTGTACTGTTTTCTGAATTGCCGATCACCAAAACAGAACCAGGAAGATCAAAATGTATTCGGATCGACTTTGTAGACAATCTGGAATCATAAAATATGCTAGAAGTTTGAGACACAATCAAGAATAGCCATCAACACACCGAGAGATCCGCAGAACAATCATCAACAGATTTCCTCTCATTCACTCTTCTTATTCAATGAGCTGTTTACTTTGCTGTTTCCTCTAAATTGAGAAAAGTCTAACTCTAGTGTCCTTGAGATTTCATCTGATTCCACTTTCTGACGTTTTGATTTATTTACGGAAAGTTCCATGCCAAGCTTGAAAACAAGCCAAACCTCTGCCTAGACAGCAATTCATTTGTTTCTTTCGAAAGCTTTGGATTCAGGTAGGTTGCAGAAGATTGGCTGAGAAGCCTGAAATCAACCGATTAGAGTGTTGAGAGCAAGAGAAATTGTCAATCATTCAATTGACAAGCTTGTTTGAGATGAAGCTTTTAAATCAATCAACATCTAAAGATTAGCCCAAGCCGTTTCTCAATCATGAAAGTGCTTAGACAAAAGTACCATGAAACCTTCTATCTGCCTCTTGCGCCTCTCTGCCTCTTGCTCCTCTCTGCTTCCTCCTTGCTTGATAGCTTTGTGTTTATACAGGCTACACTTTACCAAATGAAACATAATCCTTCTGTCACATAGAAAACAATCTGAGAAGTTGCAGCCTTGCGTGTAACCCAGAATAACTATATAAAGTCTCTCTCGGGTGATGCAGAATTGTTCATTCTTCATCAACCTCATCAACTGCAAGTCAATCTCACCTGTTGTTGATCAGTTTTGACCAGATGGCGTCCTCCAGCAAAGACGCGGGCTCATCTCCGCCTCTCTCTCAACCCCTCAACAAGGATAAACGAGAGATACGCCTTCTCGAGATCCTCCCCAACACTCCTGACGGCAAAGTCAACTGCAAACTCCACACTGTCCTTCTTACACGAGATCTTCACTACACCTGCCTCTCTTACGTATGGGGCGACCCCAGCGTCACGGATGAGATCATTGTTGATGGCGTCTCACGACAAGTTACCGTCACCCTTGCCACTGCCCTTCGGCATGTGAAGAAGCACTGGATTGATATTGAACGAAAGTCAGATGCTGAACTCGACACCTCCAAGTTCCGCTTGTGGGCTGATGCACTCTGTATCAACCAAAGTGACCTTGCCGAAAGACTGCACCAAGTCAGCATGATGGCGGATATATACTCCTTGGCAGCCATGGTTCTGGCCTGGCTTTCTTCTAGTGATAAAGTTGTTAGCGAAGGTTTTGACGTGTTCGACAAGATAAACCAGATGCGCCAAGGCATATCTCTACCGGAGGAGCTTTTTCCCGAATTCGCAGGAATTCAATTTGCTCACATTATCGGTGGCCCGATTCATTGGGGCGCGGAAAGGTTCTCGTGGCTCTTCCCACCATATTGCAGTCTTTTCAATACTGAAGATGTTGATACTCTACACCCCGCAGAGCCTTTTGTTGCAGTTTTCAATTTCTGCCAACTTCCGTTTTGGAGTAGAGCGTGGATTCATCAGGAGGTAATACTCGCGAAAAGACTGTATCTTCTGTCCCCTTCCCACCGAAAAGAACATTTAGGTTGCATCGCGGCACTCTCTGAACTATATATTTACTTGCAAACCACGAATGAGACGACTGAAGATCCCGGGCGACGATTCAAGGCCAGAATTTACAAATATGTCTTTCAAAGGCCATACGAGCTCTTCTGCACACGTGAGTCGTTCCAAGGTAGCATTGGTGACCTACCTCGGTCTGAGATGTGGCGTTTGGCAATACATTTGTGTACCAATGCAAATGCCACTGATAACCGGGACTATATTTATGGCCTTCTGTCTGTCGCCAAATCCTCCATTGTCCCTGATTATACCAAGGACTTTCGGCAAGTCAGCCTAGATTTTATGGCATGGGTTTTACCTCTATGGAAGGAGATACACGAAACGGCAGTAAAAAGAAACTGGGAGGTTGTATATGGAGATAAGTGGCGCTATGATATCTCCAACATCTTCAACAGTCATGCTGTTGGTGTCAAACGCCTCTACGGTCTCCCAAGCTGGGCACCGGTGTTCTCGGAGGCTGACAGGCGAACACCAATAGTCAGAGAACCCACAGAGCGTCGCTCCGCAAATGGAACAGTACCTGAGCTTGTGAACCGTCTGCCTATAAAGATTCTCGACGATGGTCTAACTCTACGGATCGAAGGCATCAAAGCTCAATCTGTGGACTATGTTTATGACGAGATTGTCTCTCCCGAGCTCCTGGAAACCCGGTTGACAAAGTGTATCATCACTTTGAAAAGCCGGCTGGGGGAAGCATATCGCAACGGAAAAAGTGTATTGGAGATAATATGCTGCACCTTACTTGGAAAAGAAGCATGCGATGACTATATGCACCAAGTATGCATCTGGCTTAGGCATTCAGGACAATGTAATCTGCTTTCAATGGATGGACTGGAAAGACTTTTGCTTCACAACTATGACTTAGGTTCAATACTATGTGGATGGAGGAATGCGAAGAGAAGCCAGAATGGAAACCGCCTATTCACAACAAAAGATGGTTATATTGGCACAATGCCCGACGATGTGCGGCTTGGAGATGTGGTCTGTGTACTTACAGGCTTCAGCGAGCTTGCGGTTCTCCGTCCTGAGGGGGACCACTATCTTTTTGTTGGATGTTGCTTTATGATAGGTCTGATGAGTGGCGAGGTCTCGAAATTACTCGAGAAGGGAGAGGTTGCGATTGAGGCCATTGATATTCGATGATCACAGGCGTTCCGAGATTTCATAGCAGTTTAGACAGACAAATAAGAGAATCTTCCTTCAGAAGTATTGAGTTGTGACAGACAGATTTCAGGTTATATACAATGAAAATATTTATAGTACAAGAAAAGACTAGCCAGCTAATCTGCACTGCAGACAGTTTAGTTGACAGAGAGGCTGTAGGCAGAGGTAGAAAAGACACAGTTTGAACCTGACACATTAGCTTCAGACCAATTCCACACATGGAACAAAACTTACCGACGAAAGGCTCAGTACCAGCCTGGAAGCTAGTAGCAACATAGCTGCTAGGAACACCCTGGCTCTTGGTAAGGTACGTAAGGAAAGGAAGAAGATCGCCCTCAAAGTTGCCCTGGTTCTTGGTAGCGACGAAAGAGTAAACAGTAGTATCGCCATTAGGCCCACGGAACAGCTTCCACTGCGCACCGTTGATGGTCAGCGTCGCAAGGGGCGTAGAGCCAGAGTCAGAGATAGGTCCAGCACCGCCGTAGGTTCCAACCCAGATCATGATCTCGTACTTGTTAGCAGCGCCAACGGAGGGAGCAAGCCACAGATCGTAGGAGACATCGGAGACCATGTTAGTTCCGCTGTAGCGCCATGTCCACTTTGTAGGAATGGACTTGATGGCTGAGACCTTCTTGTTGATGTTCTCGAGGGCGACGTTGGAGTAGCTCTTGACGTGGATGTCTCCACCGGCCCAGCTCCATTTGGTAGACCACGAGAAGGACTTGTTCTTGACGGAGTTGAAGGTCGTGCACTGAGAACCAGATGTAGCCTGGCCACTGCCCCAGTTGTTGTGGTAAACGGTGTATCCTTCAGTTTGAAGAGACCCGAAAGCATCACACCAGGTGGTAGCTCGTTTATCAAGGGTCTTTGAAGGGGAAGTAGTAGGTGTAGCGGAAGCCACGGCCAAAAGGGCAGAGAAAGCAGTAAAGAACTTCATGGTGAAAGGAATGTATGAAACTGAAACTGTAGGGCTGAATTGAATGGACTAGAGATGAAATTGAAGAGTAGACATAGCCTTGGCGGCTTCTTTATAATGTTTCTCCCAAAGGTATCCGTGCTTCGGAGATTGGCTGCGTGTTTGACCTGAAACTCCTATTCGGACGATATGATCATATCTGGTAAGTTATAGCCCCATAAGTGCCGACTACCGAACGATCTAGTCAGATGTTCCACCAATCATGACTCAAGATTAAATTTCCCCAGCAATAGAAGTCAAGCCGCGTATTCTAGAATAACCGTCTCGTATACAAGGATAAGAACGATTGGATCGTAGTTGACTTGAGTTAAGTAAGTTTCGGAGGTCCGGAGCATAGTGGTGAGAATTTCCTTTTTCATCTATATTGGGATGCAAGTGGTAGCGTGATATGGTGTCTCGGGGTCATATCGAGATCTTGGTCTACGCTTTGTTGGTCTGTTTACCCTCTATCTATATGGATTTATTGGAGATTATGTTTATTCTTATTCAAAGATCTGCCAGTCTAAACTGAGTCGAGATATACTAGCATCTCTCTATCCTTTAAGCCCATGCTTTAAAATACCGTGTTAGGTCAAATCCAATGCCAACCGCTAGTCCCGAACTAAATGATGATCTCCCACATCCCGTGTAAATTGAGGCAGTTTCACTCTATAAGGCTTTAATACCAACATCAAAATTTCCTTTCCAGCTTCAAATAATTCTTCCAAAAAAAGAACAGGGAGCTTATAGGTGAGCTGTACTGACTAGCACTCGTTGTGATTTTCTTGCCCTTACCAACTGTCTTCCCTCTATTGCAGACTCTGAATCCATACCGCCACAGGTAGGCAGAGGAGAGGAACGTGTATGACACTCTGTCAAGGTTACAAGCGATGGTGAGCGGTTAGCAAAAGCCATGGCTGTCTGTTTCAAACCAAGGGTATAAAGTTTCACTATAACTATTCGTCCTATTTTGAGTTTGATAAATCCTTATCTGCAACACTAGTCTATTTCCCATTACTATCATCTACAACTGTTTCTAGTCTATCAAAATCGTCCAATAATCCACCTCTTCTCACTTCTCCAGCTCAACAACAACCTTGGAATTGCTAATTCCCTTCTCCAAGATATCCAAAGCAGAATTGATCGCCTCAAGCCCACCACTAAGCCTCTCAATCTTTGTCGGCACGAGCTTGCCACTCGCAATGCCCTTGGCAAAGAACTCATGAAAAGCCCATCTGGTGAAATGCTCATTTCCCTCCTTATACAGCACAGATGACCATGAAGCAAAGTGGCGGACCACACCTTCTGGCAGTGTCTCCGGGCCAAATGCGGGCCTGGTAGCATACACTATACCACCGCCCTGAGCAGCTAGAACATCGGCGAGTATGCTGAAGTGTTGGGATGGGAGATGGTATCAACGACGATATCATATGGTCCCTCTGCAATGAAAGCCTTGACGAGAGTGTCACGATCCTGATTGTGGTCGATGACCTTGTCGGCGCCGAGAGCCTCAACAAAGGCCTTGTGCTTGGGCGAAGTAGTGGTGACTACGCTGTAGCCTGCCCGGCGAACATACTGTACAGCCAAGCTACCCAGGTTAGAAGTCCCTCCGTAGATGAGGATCTTCTTGCCAGTAGGTGCTACTTCGTTCTCGATGTCTGGCTTGGGCACACCGGCTGTGGCGCTGATCATGCCGACGACAGTAGTAAGGTTCCCGTTCATGCTCACAGGAACAGCCAGATCAACGGCCTCAGGGACGAGAATGGTCTTGTCAACCTTGGCCAGTGCGTAGGCTTGGTAGGCAGCATATTTATCGCCATCGGTTGGACTGGAATAGGCGGCGACTTTGTCTCCAACCTTGAAATCGGATACACCCTCGCCAACAGCGACGACTTCACCACCGAAAGAAGTACCGATTACACAGGGGTACTTGGATTTGAAAAGATCGTTCTTGGTGATGCTGACTTCGACTGGGTTGATGGCGATTATTTCGTTTTTGACGAGGATATCGCCAGGTCCTGGGGTTCGTGTATCCAGTGGCCTGACCTCGAGGGGGGCTCGGGCTGCAGGGTTGACGGCTCCACGGTTCTGAGACATTGTTTTCTGGTTCTGGCGAGATCTTGAAATACTCTTGGCGTGTGATTTCTGAATGACAGGTGACTTGGTGAATGCTGATTGTTGATGCTTGATAGTGCTGTAAGGGAAATTCTGGTAAAGGAGATATGAGAATGGTTCTTTATACTTGTAGTAAACACGTCTCATCGATATTACTGCTACAGTAAAGCTCGGAGTTATCGGATTTCCAAGTCTCGAACTTTTCTAAAATAGCTTCTAGCGTGACAAAGACATGAAAATGATTCTTTATCCTTGTAATGAACACGCCTCATCGACATTGCTGCCAGAGTAGAGCTCGGAGCTATCGGATTTCCAAGTCTCGAACTTGTTTTTTAGAATAGCTGCTAACGTGACAAGAGATATGATATTCGTATGTCAGGGTGTTATCGTAGCTTTTCAGTCTCTCCCTCGCACTTTTACTTGTTCCGATGTGCGATGCTCTAACTTGAACGAACCGGTAGCTGCAACTCTAATAGAATAGACGCGTAGGCTCATGTCGGTACCGGCGCATCAACTAGGCCGCCGTGTGGAGGTGGGAGTTCGTATGAGGGACCAGATGGCTAGCTCGAAGCAGCTCTAGCGTTGGTTCCGTTTGTCGAATAGGAATGGAACTAGATGTTACCAACTGGCCTACATGTTGTCTTAAACTCTATATCAAAATCATATTCTCCTAAGATGAATAAATAGTAGTGAGTATGGACAGCGATTAGTCCTGATGTGAAGTCTGGTGCTTTATACTTTCCTGTCGGTGTTCAAGGGAAGGGTTTGTCGTTGAGCAAGAATAGTAGCCTTGGGAGATGGTGATCATGATGCCTACAGACTTTGCTATGGGATTCTTAGTTATCTGACATTTTTAAAAATTCTTATATAGAGAGAGCTGTTCACCACACGAATGTGTTTTCAATGATGGGAAATACCACCGTGCCCTCCCGACAGCAACAAACAAAGAATCAATCAAACCACTCTTGGCCTTCCCCAACTCCAGAACATCTCCAATCTCAGCATCTACATTCTTCAAAAAGTGCCCCCTATTCCACTCTGGTTCCCACCCAATACTCTGGTAAAATGACCCCTGCGTCGTCAGAACTCCCTTCAACAAAGAAAGGAATAACTTACCCAGATTTACAAAGAGCTCCCAGAAATTCAACGGGTATATCGATTGCTTCTGCGGCAAATTCATCGCTAGGATACACATCTGGCTTTTCGCTTGCTGCAAGACCTCGGGTTTTCATGGTTGCTGCGAGATAGTTTTGGAATTTCCACATGTCTATTTTGTGAGAAACTGCAAAGTAATATCACCCTTTTCTACTTGGTATTTCTTCGGAATTCAGGGCAGCATGTATGATGCGACAGTACAAGGCAGTTACATCGCTGATATGAAGAGCTTGTAACGACTATAACTCGTCAGAATTAAGCCGTAATCCGAGATGTATGTTTGTTTAGTAATCTCAAAGTCTTTTCAAGCTTCTTATTCCACTTGATCGTGTTGTGATTCACGCCAGAGAGTTCATCGTCGTTCCTAATGTATGGTTCGAATACTCCCAGGTCAGCACAAATCTAGCATTCCAAAAATAAACCCGTTTCCATCCCATGTCTCATATCCTGCATGTGATATGCACGACAGTCACATCCGTCAGATTGAGGCCGCCTATCATAACTGCCAAATCTGAATAAGGCTGGCGGCTGAAGATGGCCTCTAGAGGAGGAAAGAAAACGCAGAACCTCGATCCTAAATGACAAAAAGACTTAGGTAATATAGTCTAAGTTTAGGATAGATTTTAAAGAGTTTATTTTGGCACCCCATATCAGGGTTCGCTGTTTTCTTGCCCCCCGAGGGGCCTGTCTGTCTTTGACCGGATCATTGGGCTTGCTATTGATCCTGTGAAACGGGAAGGATTTGAGGCTGAAGCTGAAGGATTGGGATCTTTAGCATGGACTGAGCAGTCATAAAGTACGGTCTTCCCTGTTCTTGAAGCCCTGTTATTCCCATAATGCATCACTCGACTGTGACGAGCTATCATCTCGACCTCAGCCAAGATGATCGCTCCTCCACCAAGGCTATGCAGCCTAAACTTCATCCTCTCCATCATCCTCTTCATCCCACCAACAACAGCCCTCCGCCGCTCAAACGCCCAATTCCGCCAATTCTTCCCAGCATGGCAACCCCTACTGCAAGACCAACTCAAAAACAACTGCTCCTCCGAAATACAAGACTACCTCAACATATCCAGCCCCGCCCTTCGTCCAGGCTACCGCGTCATCGACTGTATCCTCACCACCATGCCTGAGTTCAGAAAAGCAGAGCTAGCTTCTGCAGCTGTAATCCTTGGTCTCGCTCCATCTGTGCTTCAGCTCTTGAGTGCTTCGTACCTTGATACTGCGATACTGGCGTTTCGAAGACCGGGATTGGCGGTGTTGTTGGCGATGTGTAGTTCTGGGGTGAAGCCGCTTACGGCGTCGGACTATGATGACTTTATCGCCAAGATGGAAGCGGACTCGTCCACGACCTTTGGTGTACCGCGTTTTGCTGGCGCGAAGAGGATCGTGTCGCTGGCAGAGTACTTCATCGCCGCTGCATCAGTCGCAAACAATGCATATCTCACATACCAACTCTGCCTCCAAGCAGTATGCACATTCGCCCCAGCCGAAGACTTCCTCCCCGCCATCTGGACCGCGTTAGCCCTCGCAATCCATCTATTCGGATACATCGTCGCACGATTAAAAATCACCGCCGACGCAAAAAGCGCATGGGATGATCGAGGAAGGCTACGGTCGGAATTCACACCAACAGCATGGCAGCCAAAACTTCACGTCAAAGACAGCGGACGACACACAGGCTGGTTCCTCACTCTCGCTTCAGCGCTGTACGTAGGCGATTGTCTCCAAGCACTCTTCGGAACACTTATCCTTTCGAGTTTGGTGTTCATCAGTGTGAGGGACTCTGCGATAATTGTGATCAGATTAATGGGGAGCGCTCTGTTTGCAAGGCTGATACTGATTTATGAAGTGGCGGGCTTGAAGACGGATGGTGAAGGGTATACTGCATCTGAGAGCACAATCTACTTGGAGTCTCTTGGACAGAATGAGAGAAGCTTGAGAGAATCAAGGGTCTTCTCATAATTATGTACGCCAAAACATGTCGAGGTAAGGTGGGCAGCGCAAGCATCAGCTGTCGGACTCATCAACTCAAAACAATACGCTTGAATACACATTTCAGGCAGCATACCAACTACACAGAAAAAGGGTGTCTTGCCCTCGTGCAAGTGGCCAAAACAACTTGAACGTATCAGATGCAAGCTGTCGCCAGAGTAAAGACTGTCGTGTAAATTCGAGGGTGGCATTTTCAGCAACATAGATCCTCGGACCAATCTTCATTGCTGACCCTAGGTACGTTCTGGACATCACTAATGATAGAGCAAGACTTTGATCAAGTTCCAAATTAACTCTTGTGATTAAATCGCTATTAGGCTCGCTGTTGTGATTGCTTCGCTCAACTCTCCTTCCACTTAGCAAAGCCATGGACATAAATCCGCCAACCCTCAAACGAAGGCACGATAAAGAAACGTAACGCAAAACATGCTTGTAGCAATGACCAGTACAAGAAAGCCCAAATGAATCCAATCAATACCTTGCCCGAATGCCCATCATGCCACTGGCCTGGGTGACCTGAAGTACCATGTTGGTATGAGTATTGTTGGACTGCGGAATCGCATTCGGATGATTGTCATCATTCTGGTCTTCAGAGTATCAATGGAGTAGATTCAAAAGGCCTAGGATCTCTCTTTCTTTCTCGGAGATAATCGGATCTTGGCCGCGTTTCGAACCACTGCTATTCTGGGCCCTATTCGTCTGAGTGTTGATGACCTGCGGAGCACCATCTGTAGAACCGCTGGCACTTTCCACGTCATTTGAAGGGTTACAGCCATTAGCCTGAGGATCACCATGTGAAGAACCGCTGACGCTGTCCAGAAATCCACCCAAAAGATCTTTGCATGTAGCCACTGAACCCACTGCGATGCTGCGTGACCCTCGTCTGCTGCGTGGCTTCGGGGTGCCATTCTGAGGGGCGCCTTGTTGAGGGGCGCCTTGCTGAGAGATATTATCTGAAGGGTTACTGACATTTGTCTGAGTGTTGATGACCGGCGGAGCACCATCCGAAGAACTGCTGACACTGTTCAGAAATCCACCCAAGAGATCTTTGCATGTAGCCACTGAACCCGCTGCGATGCTGCGTGACCCTCGTCTGCTGCGTGGCTTCGGGGTGCCATGCTTCGTGGCGCCTTGCTTCGTGGCGCCTTGCTTCGTGGCGCCTTGCTTCGTGGCGCCTTGCTGAGAGATATTATCTGAAGGGTTGCTGACATTCGTCTGAGTGTTGATGACCTGCGGAGCACTATCTGAAGAACCGCTGACGCTGTTCAGAAATCCACCTAGTAGATCTCCGCCTGGGGTCAATGAACCCGCTGCCGTTCTGCGTGGCCCTCCTTTGATACGTGGCTTTGGGGTGATATGCTGAGGGGCGCCTTGCTGATAGATATTATCTGAAGGGTTGCTGACATTTGTCTGAGTGTTGATGACCGGCGGAGCACCATCTGAAGAACCGGTGTTACCTCCCTCATCATCTGGAGGTTTGCAGCTAGTCGCCTGAGAATCACCATGTGAAGAACTTCTGGAGCTTTCCGAATCATCTGAAGAACTGCTATTAATACCATCTGAAGAACTGCTGGGGCTTTCCACATCATTTGAAGGGCTGCCGGGATTTGTCTGAGTGTCGTTGGCTTGCGGAGCACTAGCTGAAGAACTTCTGGGGTGGTCCAGAAGATCACGTAATGTTAAAGAAACGCATGGAACTGCTGCGGTGCTGCGAGACTCTCGTCTGCTGCGTGGTTTAGGGGTGCCATGCTGAGGGGCACCTTGCTGCGAGACATTATTTGAAGGGCCTCCGATATTCGTCTGAGTGTCGTTGGCCTGTGGAGCAATGCCGGTGTCACGCTGAGGGGTATCTTGTCGAGAGACATCGTTTGAAGGGTTGTCGCCGTCCGGGCTTTCATCGAGTCGGGGGAATGACACCATACTATCGGCTGGCTGAGGGCCGATTCGGGGAGCCTGTGGCTGCTCAGCAGCATCTCGGTTTTGCAGCTCGACCTCTCGCTGAGGCTCGCCGCCCCCCTGAGCCTCTGGCTGCCCGTTGCCGAGCCTTCGTTCCGAGCTTGGCCTGTCGCTCACGGATGATCCGCCACGGCTTGACCCGGCACGACTTCTTCTGGAGAAGCAGGGGCAAAAGACTTTTGAGAAGCAGACCATTTTGATGGTATTTCTGTGATGGTATTTCTGTGATGATAAAGAAAGTGTTGTTGTGATGAGATGTGTAAACTTGTTGATGTGATGATGATGGGGTCAAGAAGAGAATGATGTTTGGTTGATGTTTTGGCTAAGGAGAAGACGGATGATGGTTCTAAAGTACTCGTGTCACGGAGAGCGCAGCTCACTCTTGCCTCAAGAGTGATGTGGAAGCAAATGGGAATCAGAAAAGGAAAGTCGGACTCGACGATGGGATATGGTTACGGGCAAGAAAGAGAAGGTGTATTCTGGGCTCATGTCTATCTCCAGCAAGAGCACTCGCGGCGGTCAATCATCCAATGCTACCTATGGAAGGAATCATCGCGGTTTATGGGTCCTTGAAACTCAACAGTCAGTATCAAGCAAAGCAGTCGGAGGTTCGAAGGCACTTACTCTTCGTGTCGGATCGTGGACCTGCGTGCGCTGGTGTGCACACTCTGCGTTCATGGCCTGTAGAATGTCAGTAACTGCTCCAACTCTCGCTCAAGGCTTCACTAACCATGAAATTAAATGATCAAACCCAGCAAGTCTGGGTAGGGCACCTCCTGTTCGGTCGCGGGTGCGGCGGCGGTGGTGGTGGGCTGAGGGGGAGTTTCGGTATCCTCTTCACGAGTCCCCTTCTTAGGGCTGTGATCCTCTCCGACGACGGTCTCGTCATCACCAAACACAGTCTCGTCGTCGTCGAGCGCTTGGGCAGCATCGGTTTCCTCGTTCTCTGATGTGTCTGGTGTGGCGGCGGCTTCGTCCTCTCCGGCCTTGAGAACCGACCACGGAATCTCGGTGGAGGTCATGCTCACCCCCGACCCGTTCGGGGGCACAGCAAAGATCACGCTGATTCTGCCTCGTGGGAGCATTCTATATGCCTCCATCAGACTCTCGTGGTTATCTATGAGGGCAGCATAGGTCCCCGCGAGACCAGGGACTTTGGCGACGACGTTCTCCTGGCGCCCGCCACCAGGAGAGTTGTTCACAAGTCTGAGGCCAGATATGTTTTCTGCCGCGACACCACGAAGTGTCAAACTCTCAACAAGAGTAATTCCCTTGTTCTCAGGCTCGGGGCGGGTGGCGCCTTGGTCAGCACGCTTCATGGCGGCGAATCCGGGGATACGGGGGTGAGGCATGTTGGCGAAGAAAGGATAAGACTTGGGATTCTTGAAGAAGTTACTATCAGGCTGGCTTGCTTTGTCTTTGCGGTTTCCAAGTTTTGAGTGTGAAAAGAGGAAAAGGGATGTTGTGCGGCGGTAGTTGAAGTAGGGGAACTCGCCCTATTGTTCAGGAGCTCGGTGACTCTCCCACAAAACCCCCGTTCTAGAGCTCGCAACTGGCACGCAGCCGCCCAGCAAATCTCTGCAGCAACAATAGAAACCGTGAAATACGATTCATTACGTCTGGTTAAGCTGCGTAGACGAGAACAATGAACTCTCAAGAAAAACAGTTCTTCCTCTCACTTCAGCTTCGTGGGCTGTTCTCGTGAACAGATACCAAGGTCAGGAGCCCAAAGATCCTTGGAAAAGGACAAGCCCTTGAAGATGCTTCCTGTACTTCGTCCATCTTGTTACCCAGCCTCGCAGCGAAATCACTACGCTTGATCTCGAATCACAAGACCGCATGCTTCTCTCCATCTTTGGAGACGCCCTTCTAACGTTCACATCCAGTTCGTGCCTCACCATCTGCCGCATTTTGGTCTTGGGAATGACCTTAGGTTTAAGAGTGACCTTGACAATAACTGCACGCTCCACGACAACGAAACTTGAGGATGATCAAAGAGCACTAAAGTTATATTACGGTATTCTCTGTTCTACAGCTTCTGGTGATTAAATAATACCCCATTTCCCTCTCTGAGCCTTGTGGTTCAAAGTCTAGTTTGCCAAAACTCATCGCTATTCTTCGTATCCCCAAGTGGATGCATCGCCCGGAACTTTTCCAGTTCCATTTCGAATTCGTCCCATACTACATCCGGAATCCAAGTCCAGTTACAAACAGTGGTCCCTCCGTCTCCCAAGCGCTTCAAATGCGTATAAACACCATGTACCTTCTTTTGTTGACTGAAGAGGTAGTTCCAATCGATCACTGCAAGATTTAGATTTGGTTGGAAAGGTTTCCTGGTCATAAAGTCGTACAGCTTGGGCAGCTCTCCCTCTTTCAATTTATTTCTGGGCTTGGCTGCAAAAGCCACTTGGTGAAAATATGCGCGCAGCAGGTCTCGGGATATCTCTTTGTAGTTGTCCTCATTCACACATTCTTGAAAGTCGTTCAATTCCTCCACTTCCATTTTGTTCGCGCGTAGGATTCTGTCGATGTTCCGACTGCATCCCGACAACCATGCGGATACAGCCGTGAGAACCCGAATGCTACCATCAGCCAAAGAAGTAGTGACACGAGGGAACGGTACGTCGTCGTCATCGGCATCAATCATGCCCCCTAGCCCTATGGTTGCCCATAGAGTGCTGCGCCGTACCCACTCGCCGGCGTCGCATACCTGGGAGCATTCGATTAAGCATTCTTCGATTTCTATCTTGCTTTCCGAGTCAAATTTCTGGATATGGAGCAGTTCCAAAGGTTCATTTGCTGCTGCTAACATCGGGGCAAGGTGTACCTTTAGCATGACGATCAAGGAGTTTGTATGAACGCTGAGGAAATGAGCGACACGCGAGTCGTAATTGACCTGTGGCAAGATAGCATAGAGTACGTTGGCGTTCATTGGTCTTGGTGGTAATCTGGGAAGTTCGGATATGTCTCCTGTGTTTAGCGCAAGTCCTGAGAAGAGAAAGCGATCATGAACAAGCTTTATAACATCATCTATCTGTCGAACAACTCTAAACAAGTCCCAAATGCTCGGAGGCCAGTCATTATAACCTAGGAGGGCAGCGAAGAACCCTTCGGCGTGTTCATTTCGGATTTTCAATCGTCGTTCTTTCGCGCGATGCTTGGTGAAGTGATCAAGGCACAGAACATCGTGAGGATGATAACTCTGAATCCGGGAACGCCAAGACAACTGCTGAAGTTCTTCCGATTCTGAGATCCACAGAAATGTATGCAGTAACTGACCAGAGCGGCGATCGAAGATGAGTCGAGGGACCGTAGGACTCGCAAAAATGTTGAGAGTGTAGTAGGAGGGCAAGCGTTCTGCTAATCTGAAGTCTGCATTCAGATGAAGCATTTGTAGCTCGACTCCGGGGTCTTTCAAAGCTGATGGCATCGTAGTATAGTTCCCCTTTGAGGTGGATGCTGTGATCCAAGGATCCCATTGTGATGGCTCAGTGTTCCGTTCATCCTGGTCCTCAGCATCAAGCATTGCGTCCCGAAAACGCAGGCATAGACTCCCAGTGTCATTAGACACTGTACCATACTTCAGCAGATCCGAGGGTATGTCGTTGAGAACTACAGGGTTTGCTGGCAAGGGTTCAGATTTTGAAAGCAAGAATTCGGAAATACTCCCCCAGGTGCCAAGTGCACCAAGGTATGTCTGAAACAGCCGTCTCGTGACTGGGTGGATTGGTTCCCATGATAAAGTTGCCACCTTCATATGCACAGTTTTTTGGTTTTTTGCTTTTTGCAGGGCGAATGTCGTGATGGCAGCCAATGCTATGGCATAATCCGCCGAATAGTCAGGGTCAGCCTCAAGGAGAAAGATTATACGACCTGACCTATGGGGCATTTTCTCCTATTTCTTTTCCCGGTAGCCGATCTTGAGATATTCTAATATTTCGCGGTATGTCTGAACCTTCAGCACTGGTTGATACTGGCCTTTCTTGAGTTTATGGTCCGGGGACCAAGACCCTTGACCTTGGACCACTGCATTCCTCTTGAAGCCGGGAAGAACTTGAACAATAGTGGTACGGTGACGATCAAGAATTTCACGCGAATCGAGGATTTGCCTTGGTAATTTGATTGCCTTGCCTGAGCCTGGAGACCCCTCGATATGAGCAAAGGTCAGGCGGTAGTTTGGGTTGTCATCAATGAGCCATGGTATAAGGTCTTTAAGCCCCGGAAAGACTTCCATGATTGTGATAAGAGGGTAGAAAATAGATGTGTTTGGGTAGAATGTGATGGGGATTATTGATGTGGTTGATGTAAGATGGATGGATTGATGATGGGTGATGTTTGATGTTTGATGTAAGATGGATGGATTGATGATGGATGATGTGTGATGGAAGTGTTCTCATGAGCTCAGTGTTGGAAAGCTAGACGTCTACCTTAACCTGGCAAGGAAGGAAGATGAAGACGGTTTAGGCGCTGCCTCAAGGAGAGAACATCCATACTACGAGATTGGATTGTAAGGCACTGCCCCGGTTAAGCACCTACCTGAATACCAAGAATTGAACAGAGACGGGAGCCACAGTCCATCTGTTCATCTGCACTCACTTTGACTACTTTGCTTGATGTTTCTGGGGTCGGTAATAACCTCAAATCCCAAATCACTTCAACTCCAGCTGTACAGCCACCAAGCACAGCTACGCAATTGGCGTGGCTCTTCTTTGAAGCATATCTCGTTACTTTTTTTCAGGGCCTTTCTACTACAAGTAAAGCTCCCGCGGACGAGTGACGTTGGATAGGATCAAGTTAGTAGGTTGGGTGCACTGCCACCACCAATTATGGAACCAACTCGTTGGCGAGGCCGCGCGGCCATCTTAGCCCTCACCAACATTTAAACTTCGAACCCTCCCGCGAAACCGTTGCGAGTGAGATTTCGAAGGCCTTTGGTTCGTTGGTCTGTCCAATTCCAAGCAGCCTGATTCACTTCATGGCTGCTACAATAACGACCAACAGTCGTGCGAGTGCCTGTTCTGTTGTTGGCCTTGACTTACACGAACAAATCTCTCTCTTCAACCCAACTGAACGACGCAACAACTGCACAAAGCTCTCCTCATCTCCAACCCTTCACAACGAAATAAGGCCAAGAACCCTCCAACCTTGCCCGGATAACAACCCGAAAGCCACACCTTGAGACGATTAAGCTTATTTGAACCAAGCGAGTCCCCGAGCGAGTCCACCAATCATGCACCAAAATTTCACCCACGGAGTCTTGACCCCCTTGTCAACGCATGAGATGACGATCGTTACGGTGGCTTACAGGGGTTAGCACCCACTTTCCGGTCCCTGGCAGGGCCTGAAGCTACGGTGACTGTCACCGGCGTGTGCCGATTGGTATGCTCCCACGACGTCATGAATTTGATGCTTGCAAGTGCGGCTCGTTCAAGACCACATCACCGACTTTTCTATCTGGCTTCCTTCTTCTTCAATTGTATACCTCTCTTCAGTTCTAAGGTATCTCTTGTTTGCTCAAGAGAGACTTTGTCATTCAAGATTTCCAGGTTGGCCCCCATCGTGGCAGGAACGCGATCGCGTGCCCACTTCCCGTCCTTCTGGATGTCCTTTCCCTGCTTGACTGTGCTCTCTGCTCGACTTCTCTTCTTCAACTCATTCTTACTCCTCCTTGATCTTCTCGCCGGCCTTCTTCACCTTGGATCTGCTACAACCATTCTCGCCAAGCTTTCACCTAAGCACAGAGCGCACCAGGCAATACCCCTTTAGTTCACTTGCAGCTCCGCCCCTGCCAACCTCGACAATTCCGCGGAAACCACACACCAATCGAGCCACCAACAACGGCAAATTGCAGCAGACTACAGCAAATTCTGCTTCATCCCACTCGGCCGAGAGATTATCAATCCTTTCATATCTTATCTCATTTCCAAACCTCCGACAACCTTGCCGTTCTATGGGTCAATATGACGCCGGTGTGGATCAACAACTGGATCCCGGTTCTCTCGGCTTGGGAGGACTCCAATATCAGTGGCCGACAAGAGAACTTCTCTGAAAGGGGTTTCTTTTGCGAGGCAAGTCTCAGGTACGATATCTTAAACGAGGGGAATATTGAGAAGTTTATTCTGGCCTCCCTTGACGGGGAAAAAACTGCTCAATCGGTGCCCTGGGTTTGTGATATCTTACCAAAGTCCAGTCAAGGTTCTATGATTTGTTGCTTCGCTCAACAAGCCGCTCATGGCGATGAGATTCACACTTGGAGCAAGAAGGTGCTGCTGCTTTGACGTTTATTCGTGTGGCTAATTGTTGCTTCTGTCTCGTGTTCGCCTCGACACACCAAGATGTTGAGAATCCTTCCTCCAACGACCTTCGAGAGACGCCCCCCCAACTCGCGCGGCTAACCCATGTTCCCCGCCTTCTTGGACTCTTTCGCCCTTGCAAGCTTACTGGTATATCTCCACCTGGCGGCCTCCCATCTGAGCGACTAGAGACAGCCCTACTTATACCCGACCATCTCACGCCCAGAGTTCGCCATACCCGACAAGATTTCAACTTCAATCGCCAAGACTCACAGCCTCCCCTGGATTTGATCAATACCCTTGGTATCACTCTTCTCGACAATGTCAACCTGAAACCAATTCTAATCTATCCCAACTCCAAAGCTCGGTATCTTTCGTATCTCGCCAGCGACTTGTATCGTTAATCATGTATCGAAACTCTCCCAATGCGGCTATTCGTGGGCAACGTCTGCTCGATGGCAGCATTATCCATTGCTTCTGTTTTCGGTTCTGGTCCTGGATTGAGCACCATTGACATCAAACTGGTGCATCCCCCTGGACATTGAGGCTGGTGTCGGGGAGTTTGTTAGCCTGTGCTTGTGTCGGGTAGTGCCTGGCCATGCATGCAACGAGGCAAAGGCAAAGCTACCTTGTATGTTGTTGTTTGGTCAACTCAACGCCTCTCGATGGACTGTGCTGTCAAATATGTACGTTGGTATGGATACTTGTTGTGCTGTATTCCAGCTGTATCCGCTCTTCTGGCTTCATGGAGATGTCGAACTTATTCGACTAGGGGTTGTTCGTGACGACGCTGGCGAACTCTGCCCCAGTATTGACGGGCTCGGTACACGAAGGCTATCGGCATTTGAATGCGTGCGGTGGTGCTTATTCTTGTCAGGTTCTTGATGTACGCTCGCTGTCGCAAGAACTGAGAGTTTATCGAGGGGATTGGGGTCTGGCCTACCCTGACCGAGGACGAGAGCTGGCAACGCTGGCAGAATGGGTGGTTGAGGTCGAGGTTGCAACATCGGTTGACGCTGCTCTACTGGTAAAGGAAGTGTTGGTCCACTGGGAAGACCAGCTTTACGAGCGTCTCTCTTGATCCCTACGACGGCGTCCACCACGTCTCGAGTACTCGTCTTCTCTGGTGCGATATGGGGAGGCGGTAACGTTGGCTTCGGAGGTTCTGCTGAGTGTCCTCTTGGCAGAGGTTGAAGAGGGATCTTGGGCGCTGCGACAAGAAGTGGTTGGCCAGATGTTGACTGCGAAATCGTTGCCTTGGCGGCTTCTGAAGCGGGTTGATCTGGAAAGCTCTGCAAGAACTTTTCAACGTCCTCGTTAGTGATACCGTGGTACCCTAGCAGGATTTTTAGGCGTGAATTTTCGACAGCAACACTACGAGCTGCTTGTTGCATCTCCAACGTCGCCTCAACTCCTCGCCGCTCATAGTCTTGAAGCTTCTTCTGCAGACCTTCGACATACTCCTTGTGTCGTGCACGGGACCGTCGTTGGTTGTCACGAATCCGGACAGCTGACGGGTTGGTTGAGCCCTCCTTCTGCAGGGGAATGTGTCAGACAAAGTACACTGCAAAACGGGACGAACCCAGCTGGCGACAATCACCAGCAAGATGAGGATCAGAACTCACCTTTCCTCCTGTCATATTGGCAAATACAGTTCATCTGGATGCCGATCCAAAGTCTAAGCTACGTCAATGATGGCGGCGAAAGCCAGCCCATATGAGACTCGAGCTCTTCTTGATGTAGGTACCGTTTGACTCGCCAAGCAGGACGCGCGTTGATGGCCAAGCACTGACTTCTTGGCAAAAGATCCATGTCCTGACGGTGCAGATCCAGCCGATGTCAAGGAACGCTAGCGCCAGTCATGTTTAAACATATTGAACCATGGCAACCCTATCACGACTTCGTGCATTGCATTGTTCTATCGGATCTGTTGACTTTATGGGTCTTTTTTTCGAGAGAAGCTCCAAAGCTTAACATACCCAGAATTTCGTGAAGCTCTTTACAATAATTACAGCATTTCACAGCGACCCGACCATCTCACGCAAAGGCTCAAATTACAAGCTGCCTGTGAAACGTTGCTTACAGGCAGAAGCTGGTGGTGGATACACATGTCGAGTTTTCCGCCCTAACCTCCCTTGACTGAATAAGACCCGAGTGTTACAGGGAGCTACAGGGAGCTCTGTCTCTGATTGCGGGATGCCCAGGCGACTAGGCGCCCCATAATTTTCAACGCATTGCTGGGCTCGCAGCTGCTGCGCCACGGTCTTTCGGTCCAGCCGACCGCCAAGCAAGCCTCTCGGCTCCTCATAGCCGATTAAGCTGCGATGTTGGCGATTTAAGGTGATGAAGGGCAAGCTTGAGGCCAATCTCCTTGGAGGAGAGACCACTGTTGCAGGGTCGGTGAGCTCAGGGACAGAATGTTGATTGATGAGTCTAGGCCCTGCAAGGTTTGCCAAGACCAGGTCTGAACTCCTTGGGCGTTGGAGCTGTCACTGAAGGATTCCCCTTCGTCGGAATGATATCTGTTGGGTTTACGAGCTGACCAAACGATGACATGGTGTTCTTGGCCATGCTGAACCGAGGCTGAATATGCAACATCATCATCAGCCTGGCCAAGGTATTCCCTACATCATACAAAAAGGCCGTAGGAGTTTCCGCACTTGATAGACAAGACAAGCGGAGCCCACAGTCAGATTGTCAAGGTCAAGAGTCGAGACCTCAGCAGCCAAGACTTGGCTCCAATCGATCAAGCTGTTCAACAGCTACAACTTGCACAAAGTGGCTGTGTACGTGCCGACTTTCCCATATGCCCCGCGGTCCCGCTTGGCAAGTCTCATGAGATAGATATTACCGCCGGCCAAGTACGAGCGTTGTATTATCAGCGATCCAAGATGATTCCACTCCACGGAAATTGCTCCCTGTCAACAGCAACCACCCCCCGGCACTCTGTGACTGAAATGGCGTGCGCTAAATCCGAGCTTCGCCCTATAGCCAACATCCTTTCTCTAGTAACTAGCTCCCCACACTCCCAGACTCAGCCGGCAGTGCCTTATTTACCGGGTTTAGAGCAGCTAGCTAGTATACGAAGGTCTAAAAGGCACAGGAACGCTTGAATGTCATTCGTGACTTCGTACACAAGGTTTGTCAATCTGGATAAATTGTGCCGTGCAAAGCTTTACTCGTTTCAGTATGTGATTTGCGCAAGTCCCGATCAACCACGTGGAAATACAATCAGCCCACTGGATCAATATGAGCAAATTTCGGTCTTTTACGAGTTACAAGGTACTTCCTTTACTGTCCCTTCCATTGTCAAGGGATAGGAGTAAGTATTCGGGTCATTGTTATTTCCGATAAACGACGTTTCTTGGCATATGCCTCGTTCATGTTCTTGATTTGGGTAGTATTGTACAAAGTTCTATTTCCTGTTTTGTTTCAGGATTTTTGGGGGTATCATTATTACGCTTGAAAGAATTTCCATCCCATCTCCATATCTGCCAAGTCAGGTCGATGTCACTGATCTGGACCATGTCTTGGCGATCGTCCTGTGCAATCTCCTTTCCACCCATCGTGACTCGCTATTTTTCCTGCATCGCAGTCTTCTTCATCCTCATTGTAGCCGCCTGTCATTCGTCATAGGTTACTTGAAAAGCCGCTTTCCCGTTCGGGTCGAAAAGCGCTCAACTCCATCGCCCTGCTGGGCATGCCAGAGTTGCTGCACACCTACACCGCGGCTCTCTCCAGATAGTCTGTAGCGGCGCCAGGCCTCGCGAAGATGATCAGGTCGGAGGGGACCGCGCTTGAGATCAATCTCTTCCTCTGCTGCGGCAGGGTCGTCGTTTGTCGAGGGTGGAGGTGTAGGTAGTTCGCTTTGCTTCTCTCCAGCGTGGATCCATTCTCCCTGGACATTGCGAGCGGCTTCGATGATCTCACCAGCGAAGAGTTTGGCGACCGCCTTGACCGCCGTGCTAACATTCTGCGGAACCGATTGAGAAACCGTAGCGTTGACGACCTGTAAATGTCAGTATCAAGACTTGAACCCATGTAGAGATAACATACTCGTTTGACGACACTATCAGCCAATTTAGCTGCACGCCAGAGCTCGTATCGGTTATACTGCTGAGAATCAAAAGCCTCAACAAGCATAGCTCTCAGTCGAATCTCCTCCTGCTTCTGCTCCTGAGTTCGCGCAACGACATCCTCCAGCGCCATCTCAGCCTTCTCATCATCCTCATCGTCATCCTCCTTCTCGCCCCCCTGTCCGCTCACAGCGGTAGGCGCCCGTCCTCCCACAAGACTAGGCGTCTGCTCGCGAGCATCATCTGCCTTGGCGTTCTTCGCCTTGCGGCCGCGTTTCTTCTTTGGTGCGCCACTGGCTGTTGTGCTGACTGCGCTGCCGCTCACATGGGACTGAGCATCCACGGAGGGAGATCGCGGGAATGGAGATCGTACTTCAGGAGGGAAGGAGGTTTGGCGGAGGGGATGAGCGGCGGAGCTGGTTGAGACGGAGGTCTGGGAGGGCTTGCGGCGCTTAAGGGGAGGTGCAGAGCCATCAAGCGTTGATGGACGCTTCTTGTTGGGAATCTGAGCGGGTGAAGGGTAGGGAGGTGACATTCCCGATGGAGATGTTGCGTAGGGCGGAGAAGCCATCGTGATTGATCTCGAGATGTGAAAGGGAGAGGTTCGAAATGAAAGGCGCTGTGACTAAGCAATGCGATACAGCAACGCGAGGTATTCCGAGAAGGCGTTCTTCCAGAAGGATACGTATTCTTCGATATCGGCGTTTTTCGCAAAGTGGTTCACAAGATGGCGTCTCTCGTCGTCACGGCTTTCGGAGGATGATCCGGTGCATCAGGCACATAAACGCGTCTGCTATTCCGAACGGAACGGACGTGATGTCCAGTCACGTGCGTACCCACATGATCGGACCCACGGCGCCAACGACCGTTTCTACTGCCATCCACTGAGAGAGAGTCTGAGACAAACGCTGCTAGGCCGTTGACGTCAAAAGAGCTGCTGATAAGATAAAGCAGAAAATAATTGTACAGTAGCAGCAGCCCATTCCCCGCGAATCCCGTGGAGCCCCTCTAATTTTTTCGGCGTTTGGATCCGGTCATTGGCTTACATTTGCTGTGAGAGAGACATTTGGACCCTGACTCAATCGATTCGGTTTCCGTACTTTACTCTTTCTTTGGCTTGAGTCTCGTCGTCAATTATCGCCTGTTTTTTCTCTTGACTTGACTCATAAAGAGTACCTAGCCTCGTACTTATTTCCCCTCTTTCTCCTCCATCCTCTCCCTCTCTCTCTCCCTCAATTCTTCTCCAATTTCCATCGCCACCATGCCCACCTCCGAAGACGGAAAGAAGAGATCCCACGACGTCGCAAGCATCTCGGGCTCCTCGTCCAGCAGCGACGACTCCCGCAGGCGCCGTCGCGAGCGCAAGGAGAAGAAGAGAAAGAACGGCGACACTTCTGTCGCTGTCAATGGCGCAAAGCCTAGTGCTTTCGCCCAGCGTCGCAATAGCTTGGCCAAAGCTTCGCGAGATCCCCGCGATGAACCTCTCCCCCGGAAGCGTCGCGCTGCTGCGAACCAGAGCGTTCCTGAAGAGGAGGGCGCTGTGGTGAAGATTAGATCTCCTAGTCCTGTCATTGACTTTGATGGGCTCAGTCGACCCAGTATGTTTTAATCTTACCAGTGGTGATTGTGGTTGCGCTTACTGACGGGCTTAGGTCGGGGAACGAGAGAGCGCAGAGAGGAGACGGAGGAGCAGCAGGCTGCGCGGTTGGAACGTATGAGCGGTGCTGTGCGCACTATTCTAGAGTGTGTCGGTGAAGATCCCGATCGCGAGGGTCTTCTCAAGACGCCAGAGCGCTACGCAAAGGCCCTGCTCTTCTTGACAAAGGGATACCAGGACAACATTGAAACCATGGTCAACGAAGCTCTGTTCAGAGAGGGACACAGCGAAATGGTCATCGTCAAGGACATTGAGATCTTTGTAAGTTCTTTTCTTCCCTCAATTGCAAAAACACAGCTAACAATTCCCCAGTCTCTATGCGAGCATCATCTCGTACCATTCACCGGCAAGGTTTGCGCTCCCCCCTCCGAAATCGCACGAAACAAAACAGCTGACTTTCCCCCCGCAGATGCACATCGGCTACATCCCCAACGAGACCGTCATCGGCCTATCCAAGCTCCCCCGAATCGCAGAGATGTTCGCCCGCCGTCTTCAGATCCAAGAACGTCTCACCAAGGAAGTCGCCCACGCCATCATGGAGATCCTCAAGCCCCAGGGCGTCGCCGTGGTCATGGAGTCGAGCCACCTGTGCATGGTGATGCGCGGCGTCGAAAAGACCACCACCAGCACCATCACGAGCTGTGTCCTCGGCTGTTTCGAGAAGAAGTCCAAGACGCGCAATGAGTTCCTCAACCTTATCGGCATCAACCGATAAAGAGTACACACGGTCACAAACTAAGGCCGAAGCAATCTTCAACATGCTTATGATGGAAACGATAAGCCTATGAAGAACATTCATCATGTATAGGAAGGGTGCATCTCATGAGACGTGCATGCACCGAGTACCATCACCATTGATTTATCTGCATTTTCGGCGTTACGGTTCAGGAAAGGTTCTCCTTCAAAGGGCGGTTTTGGGACAAAAGAAAGAAAGAGGCCATGTCTTCAACAAATTCGGTCGGGTCCAAGTTGTCATCATCAAATTTTCTAGGAAAACAGGCGGGTACAGCGTTTAATAGCCATTGTCCCATTAGACGTCCGGGCTCAACGCCCTGGAGAATATATCACAACCATGTTTAGAGTTTTGAATTGAATGAAATAATCTCATTAATAACGTAACGCAACGCAGCTGCCCATTGTTTATGTAACATAGCCTGGTCTGATAACCAGTACAACCTCATGTGTGTCGTGTGGTATTCTCGAATCACCCATCTCTGACGCCCTTGTATGGATCTCGTACAAACAAAATTGGCTCAAGAACAAACACCAAAATGGCATAACCGACCCGACCTGACTCCTTTTCCTTCTTGATATTTTTAAACCGAACGAGAACGCCTTCACCCCTTGTCATCCCATCCCCTGCAAACTCATTCCCCGTCCAGAAGAGCGTCCATCCCATTTCTCTCCTTTTCCAAGGACGCCGTGGTCATGGTGACATCTCCCCCAGCATCGATCTTTTTCTCGTCATCTTCGTCTTGGTTCGTCATCTCCTTGAACATTTGATCCACGTTGCCATCTTCATGCTTGATCATTTCTTCGTCTATCGGATTGGATACGCGTCTCTCAATAGATCCACGTCCAGTTCCCCAAACGTTTGGCCCCCACATGGCCTCGGCTTGTTTTCTGCCCAATTCGGTCCTCGCGAGAATCTCCAAAGCTTTGCTCTTCTCAGCGTCGGTCTGGAAACTGAGACCATCGTCGTGACCTTGAAGAATTCTGTCCTCCAAAGACATTGATGAATAGTCAACAACCAGCTGCGGACCGCCAGCTCCCAGGGGTCCAGCATGCATACCATTGCCCATGCTTACCGAATTGGTTCTTGAATGGCCTGAGGACTGCGATTCACGACGGTCCCCATGGCTGTTGGGGCTGCCAGCTTCACCGGAACGTGGGTAGTATCCCGACCCTCCATACCCGGATCCGATTCCACCCATAGTATGCGACGCCGCCGCTGCGGCCGCTTCAGCGTTGGCTGCCTTTCGGCGCAGACTGTTAGCCTTTCCTCGGGCGTGCTCCGGTAGGTCGTCAGGATTGTCAACGCCGTACTCAACCAACATCTTCTGTAGTTTTGTCGGTCGTGGTTTTCGTGTACTTCTGGATTGCTCCTGGATCGGCGGAGCCTCGGGGGCCACAGGGCACCATTTATGGAGTTCTTGGCGGAAGAAGTTGGTCTCGTATGTGAGCAAGACCTCCGCCCCTTCAATCTTGCGCAGATAAAATCGCTGCGTCTCAGCCTCAGCTTCCGTAGACAATAAAGGGTTGCAATAGTTGGCAATATGGTTTCGGAAATTCTGTGCGTTATCGATGATTTTGTTGAGAACTTCTTCTTCCTCAGGTTGGAAGGGCAATGATGCCATTTCCTCTGCGAGGGCCAGCAGCTCCTCCAGCTTCGGTCGCGAAGCATCTCGGGGAATCTTCATCCGCCAGTCGCAGATCGGGCAAGTATACTTATCGTCCTCTTTGACCTTGCCGCGGGCAATCTTGAGACATTTGTAGTGATACCTAATGGTGTTAGTGACGTGTAAAACATTCTTGTGACAACTTACCATTCGTGGCACATCTCGCACTCAATCATCATTCCTGCCTCTACCCTTCTGCAGATACAAAAGACTTGTCGGGATCGGCTTTCATCCCATTTGCTGGACCCTTGCTCAGGGCTGACCTCTCTTGAAACTGGCTCCCCGGGCATTCGAGGCGTGTCGTTTTCGATATCGAAGCAATCCATGTTGCGCTCTAGCACATACTCAAGATGACTCTTGAGGATATGCAAAGGGGCGTTGGATTTACCAAAGAGTTTCTTGCCTTTTCGCATCCAATCTTCGTGACGCTTGCGTTCGTTTTCGAGTTCAAGAGTTCCGTCCGGCTTCGAGTTGAGGTCTTCCAATCTCTTCTGGATCTCTACGACTTCCGAGTACTTGGGCCGGTCGTGCAAATCAGGGAGTCGACACCGGTCCAGCAATGAAACGATCTGACGCTGGGCTTCCCGTTGTTTGTGAAGGATTTGATCAACTGCGCTCAGAGTCTCCTGCGAAACGGGAAGCACGTTGATCTGCACCTGACGCGATAGTGCTTCGAGCTGTGGGTAGTGGACAAACTCAGCAACAATGAGCTCCTTGGCTTTCTTCTCCCACTGCTGTCCAGCGTGCATCTGGTCGCGATAGAAGGTCAAATGGTCGTTGTATGTTGGAATGCCAAGTTTGCATCCTTCTTCAATGAGATCCTGGACTTCTTGAAGAGTCATGTACACTCCTCGGTTGGCAAAGGCTTTCTCATTCCATTCTGACTGCTCCAGCACCTTCATTAATTGGTCAACCTCGGGAATGTCCACATTAAAGCCGCGCCCTTCTTCGAGGAGTTCCTTGACCGTCTTCTGTGACAAGGTGGAGGTGTTCCTCAAAGCCTGCGCCGCAGTCGTCTGGAAATGTTTGACAGCTTCGGCGCGCTCTTGAAGCTGCAAAATCTCTGGGCAGTCGAAACCAATGTGTTCGGCTTCATCAAGAAGTCGATAAATGTTTGACACGTTCCGAGACTCTCTCTCTTTCTGGTCCTGCTCAGAGTTGCCGATCGACTTTCGCATGCTTGACTGCCAGGCTTTGTCATTCTTGTGTCGGTTTTGCTGCTTTCTCACAATGAAGTTTGTCGCCTCTCCCACCCAATCATTGCATCGATTGACGAAGTCCTGAAGCACAGGAAATGAAGGGAGGGGGTAAGGAATACGCTCGCCTTCGTGAAGCAGCGCGCGTAGTGATTTGAGCGACGGCCTTGCCTCTTCTTCAAGTAGCTTGTCGTACTTTTCCTCCCATAGCTCGGGAGTTTGTGCTTTCTCCATGACCTTGCGGTAGATCGACTCCATGTCCTCGTCCGCTTTTCTGAAGAATAGGATGTGTCCTTCGCCTTGGAATCGAGCTTGCTCGGGCAGATCACAGCAAGCGTGATAGCCTGCGTGAAGCAGACAAAGCACCTTGCCCGACTGGAGGCACTTGAAGCGCGAGAGATACGAGAAGGCCTTGCAGTAACTGCAACACTGCTCGTCTTCGTCCTGAACATCTTCGTCTTCTATCTTAAGTGTCAAAGAACATGTATCTTCGTTGCCTCCTCCGATTTTACAGTGATGAGGCGCTGTTTCAAGATGCCTTGCGACAAATTGTTCCCTTTGATGCAATTCTCGCTTGTGTATGCGATCGAGGGCGGGTGCTAGCCATTTCGCGGTCTGGATGGTCAGGCCTGTCGCAGTACTTTCCGCAGCGGTCCAGAGAAGCTCGTCGTGGGAGAAGCACGGTTGCCTTCGGAAGAGTTGCAATCGCTCAACACCAGCCAGTCCAAAAGGTTCCCAGTCGTGTGGTGCAAAGTTGACAGCTTCGTTGAAGTTGAATCCATGGTTGAATCCAGCGTGGTAAGCCTGTGGAAATGTAATGACGAGTTGGCCAGCCCTCTGATCCAGAGCATATACACGAACACCGGCTTTCTTCAATTGTTCGGGAGTCAAGAGCGTGACAAGCTGGAAGAGTAGGTCCGGTTGTGTTTCGAATAGCTCTGGGACGGCTTCCTTCATTGCGTTCTCGAACTTTTCAGCGTCCTCGCCCGGAATACCGTACCAGGTCTTGGTTGCGCCGAGGTGTTGGTAGTTGGCAGAGTAGGCATAGTGATCCTCGTTGTGCCAGCAGAATGTCGAAAAGATCATACCGACATAGACCCAGGGAACTGTCATGCCAGAGATATCGGATTTGATATGCCTGAACAGACTCTCGGGATGGAATGGAAGAACGTTGAGGTTCCAAGGATCAGTCGCATACGGATTTTGAGGGTGTCGTTCCGCGGTCGGAAATCCTGAGCCGTGAGTTGTGCAATGAATGTCAGCTCCGTACTCGACCTCAACCGTCTCTTCCAGGTCGGCAACCAATCTCCAAAACTCAGTCTCAACATCCTCCTCGGTGACAGGTCGATGACAGTTGAGCTCGTGGTCGAATGGCATCTTCTTCTCAAAGTAACCCTGCTTGAAGTCGTTTGCCTTTTGTTGAAACTGCTTTAGCGAGTAAAGCCCACCCTCCTCGAATCCGAACTGGCCATCTCCAACCAGACATCGTGCGCAGTTCCATTCGTTATCCGGCTTTCGTTTCAGAGGTGGGTCGAGGCATGCTGGGTGGTATGAATGGTCGCAAGACTCGCAAATCAGTAGAGAACCAGAATCTTCACCGTTGCCACAAGTTTCGCATTTCTACAAAGTCAGCTTATCCCCCTTTGAGGGTGACTTGACTTACCTCGCCTGGTGGTGGTGGCTCTTCTCGTGGAATCCTAGGCACTGAAGGACGGAATGGCGTCATGTGCGATCCAGCCACAGTGGGGACAGCATCTACGACAGAAATGTTAGTCCATGATCATGGAACCAATGAAAAGCGAGATCGGTCATCGCAGCTAAAATCCCTGCGTAAGGTCCTCAAGTCGGAAACGGAAATGCTCTACGTTGCGACAATGTGGATTGACAGCAGGGAAGAGAAATCCAACAGTCATCACTCACCTTTCTTGAGTCGCTTGCTGCGACGGCCGCTAGCCCCTTCAGGATCCTCAATATCGGTGTCCTTCCTGGCCGATTCAGATGAGCTTTCGCAGCTTAGCTGACGCTTCAATGCTGTTTCTTTTAGACTGGAGGCTCGGTTGTCTGGAGTATTCTTTGCTGAAGACGCAGGGCTGTCAAATCGCTTAGGGTCAGGGGTGAAGCTTTTTGGCTCACTGGTCACACTGCGATTGACACTTGTGAAGCCAGCATTCGCGGGAGTAAACCCGCCCGAATTGACTGGTGTGAATCCGCCAGATGTTGGAGCTTGAATAGGCATGGCATCGGGCATGGGCGTGTCACCATCCGTTTCCCTCTTCACCCCAATGATGTTGGCTTGGAGTGCGTCGGAAGCATTGCGCGCTGGGGAATCACCTCGGATGCTGAGAGGTGTGTTGACATTTGATCGTTTAGCTGGAGTTTGCGCAGGACTCGGGGTCAATGGTCCACCATACTCTTGCTCTAGCTGTTGGTGAACTCCGGGTTTCGCGAGTCTGAGGTACTCCTCGTATGGGCAAAGCCATCGTTGGTAAGAGTTTTTGAGTGACGTCGAAAGAGAGGACATGATCTTCCCACTATAGCCCAAATCACGGCCGATTTCTGCCCATTTTTTATGCTTGCAAACCTTTTCAAAGCCGCCCCGCGACTCGACCGCTTTCTTTAATCTATAAAGATCAAGCGGTTTCTTGTCCACGTACGGTAAGCGATGTAGATTGGTGCCATGTTGTTTGTGGAATTTTGAGAGGCCATCAAGATATGTAAGGTTGGCACGTGTACCTGCAACATGTGAGCCGAGTGCGATAATGTCAAAATGAGTAACACATACTCCCTTCCACAGAGTTCAATTCTTGTTTTCGGGTTCTAAAGTGGAATTTCTAATCAATTAGCACAAATCACCCACAGCTATCGCACATTGATAGCTTGGACGCGCTGGGATTGCGCCGATTGTCGCACCTCGGTATCAATGGCAAAGTCTGGATTCCAAGAATCTGGTGGAATAATCTTGCAGATGCCAAAGTTCTTTGCTTCAGGTGTGATTTTCCGTAGGTATTCGAAAGGGTCTTTCCATTCCTCCTCTGTTGGCCGGTACGTCGGTGCTTCTTGTAGACCGTGAGGACGGCTCTGCTTGACGACTGGTTCCCTAACTGCGGTAGGCTGTCCGCGACGTTCGACAGAGGTAAGATCCAGAGGAGCACTCGTGAGTGAGCTGAGAGGTGTCTGTGGATTGATCGGGTGGTATCCATTAGAATTCACCTTGGGTTTCGGTTTCGATGAGGCGCCAGCGGGAGCACTGGGTGAGCTTCGCGTGCTTGCATTCGTGCTGTGGGCGGCTGCAGGAGCCGCGGCGCCTACAGTTGGCACTGACACCATGGTGGGAGCGGACGACGATGCGTTGAGCGGCGACTAATAAAGAGGAGCGGATTGGGATCGGTCGAGCGTTACGATTACGCGGCGTACGTCGACTTCATACTCGGGCAGGCCGTCGTCAATAATTCACCAGCATCGCAGGCCACAAGGTCTCAATCGCGACGAGGAACCGAAGTATCAATGATGACTAGAAAGGCGATTTATATCGAGCTTCGCACCTGGAGTCTAATGTTAGTGGTGAGTTGTACTTGATTGATACCATGGAAGGGAGTACGAGGGAGTATCTCCAACTAACACGGGATATACACACGAGTAAGTGGATATAAAATGGCCGACTGTGCAAAACACACAGAAGTTATCGTGACTTTCGAATGAAGTACCCCAAGTTGATGTTCGTAGTGGTAATAGCTTGAAATAACCCGTCAGCCACTCTAATAGGGACTGTAGATGCTGAATGAAAGAATTAAGAGTGAGGAAGGAGCGGAGGGTGAAGGGTGTGAGTGGGAACGGAAGTTGGGAAGGTGGGAATGGGTCGAGGGAATCCCAGATCTTGGAGGCGCGAGCGAGCGACGAAGGACGGACGGTACCTAGACACACAAAGGGAACCCAGAAGGGACAAGGGACGAGGGTGTGTGAAGGGAAGGAAGCCCAGGCCAAGGTGCGGCAGGAGGTTCCTGGTAAGTGCACGCCAAAGACAAAAGTGGACTGGACGGGCAGGTAGGTACCTCTGTTTAGCACGATTCTGGCGCCAGGCACAAGTACCCGCCGCCTTCTCTGTCACTGACTGTACGGAAGCAGGGCCGGTGGGTTCGGACCAGCAAGTACAATAATTGCAGTGGATTTTCTGGACAACTACGACTCTAAAATGCCCATCGTATCATTATTTCTGTATTACAGACCATATCGCGTTCCAACGATGCCTTTTCTTTCCAATCAAGGCTTTGTTGGCTGTTTCAGCGCTCAAAAACGCCGTCCTGATACAGGGCCCCGAAAACTCATGTGGCGGACCCACTAGCGACGACATCCGGCCGGTGCCCCCATTACCGAGAATCACATCGTCAATGTCCACAAAAGTAGCATCCACTGTGAAGAACAAAGAAGATGTCGGTTTGGAAGAAAGACTCTGTGTCGGCACGCGGTCAATGTAGCGTCTGGGTCTAGTGGAACTCTAACCAACACGTTTGCGACGCAACCGCTAAATTCAGGGAGTAATGCCACAGCCTTATGAGGCATATTGGTATCCATTGAGCATCGCCAGCTTGTGACCCGACACATCCAGCATCAATATCACGATCAATGCAAAGGGGACGAGTCTGACAGACGAGAAAATATTTATCTTACGGCCACGTCGTCATGGAGAAGGAGGTATCCGAATGCGGCAGGGCATGGGTGACATTGAAACCAGTCACGCGCTGACTGGCATCATCATATTCCTTGTCCAGTTGTGTGGCTGCCTTTTGTCCCGCTCAATAGCGATGGCCTGCCCCTAAAAGTCTGACGGCCACAGAGACAAAAGGCGGGCCCAGAAAAAATCCAATCTGATATCGAACTCTCAATGAACAGGGGTTAGTTAATAATGGACCGCTTACGAGCCAATCACGATGAGATGACGTTCAGCACAAACGCCGGGGTCCTGGTAAGCATCATTGCGTGGGGAACCGGGGCACACGATATTAAGTGAGGCTTCAAACAGACAGGCAGAGTACCTGGAGCAAGAAAACCTGGGATCTCAGCCCTGAAAGATAAAGAGACTCAGGTACATTTGCAAAGAGTTAGCAGGCATTTCGCTGAGTTTATATTGGTATTCTGCTTCAACGTGTCAGGTTTTGTTGCTTCTTAAAGTGACGCTTCAAAACAGAATGACATCAACACTTTAATAATTCAAGGCTTAAACTCTCTCTGCACTGCCATCATAACAACGAGCTCGAGCTGGAGTCACCAATTGATCAAAAGCATTTTCACATCCGAAACATCAAACATTGACAACAATTTTAACGAAATGCAGAGCGGGTATCTTCATATTAACGCCAAAAGCAAAAAAAACAAGCCATCTTCAAATATCCTCCTCAGCTGCAGCTTCAGCCGCAATCTCCTTCTTCGTCCGCCGTTTCTTCTTGAGTAATTTCGCAACCTCCTTCGGTCCCCTCACACGAAGCGTCAACTCCTTCATCATGTCGCTCCAGTTTATCTTGCCACCACAGCTTGGACATGTGCATGATAAGGGGAGCAATATCTCTTTTGGTTCACCCTTGAGTGCGTGTCTCGACCAGCAGTCGAGATGGCCCATTGCTTCGCATCCGTCGTGGGGACACATTGGTTGAAGTCCTTTTCCTGACTCTAGTGCTTCGTGGCAGTGGACACAGTTCCCTTCTCGTTCAAACTTGACGACGTTGTGCGCCTTTTCAACGTATGGCTTTATGGGCGCATAATCCAGTGGCAGGGCGCGAATACCCCAAGGTTCGACAGACTTGGTCCCGTTTGACCCTTCATCTGGTTCATAGTCTTCAGTGATCTTGATACCCTCTCGTGGTGTTGTCTCCTTAGCCTTTAACCAATTATCCCAAGCTTTCTTGGGCTCTGGTACAAAGAAGTGCAGGGTAAGTGGCCACCGTGCAAAACTCGACACACCAACGAGTAAATGAAGATTCGAAACCACAGATCTCAGACTGTGAATGGGCTTCCGGGATTTCCGTTGTCCCTTTTTCCTAGGCGCCCTTGTCGTTATGCGCTCCTCTGTTGAGATATGTGTTGTTAAATGAGGGTTTGTTAAAGCCCATCTTTGAAAACTCAGTCAGCTAGAAACTTCACACGTCACGACTTCAACGCACTCAAATTTCAGAGCAGCAATCGAACTTGGGAACCCTGTTATAAGTATCATAACCTCCCATGGTCGTAGTGTGTCTTTTGCAGTGCGTACTGCACCGCCTCGAGCCATGCCATTGTGCTGGTTTAGACGCCTTGGAGGATGGGGCGTTGAGCCTATGTAGATTGATGCATGGCGCTTCGTTGAACGGAGCACGTATACGGCGTAAAGGGCTGGTATGGGTCTTGCGAGCTGTGACATGATTGTTGATGACGGAATTGATGGTGATGTTTACTTGTTGTGAGCGTGAGTTGGAGGGGCGATGGAGTCATGACTAATCAAGTCATGATGCCTTGACCCCTTTCACGAACAGACATTCACTAGTGATGAGACAGCCATCATGATCGTAATACGCCCAAATTATTTTTGAGACTCCGGTCTCGTAGTTTACCATACATACAAATACATCTACAACAATCCCTGCTTCTGCAAATCCAAGTAAACCTTCTCAGGCATGACATTGCCCTCCCCATCCTCCATCTGGACCACACTCCCCTCATCAACCTTTGTACGCTTCTTCTCCTTCTGAATCTTCTCCCACAGCTGAATCGCCTCCTCAATGCGTGTGATATCGCGGAACAACGTCGTATTGGTGATGCCCAGACACTTAAGACCGTAGATATGTCGCGCTTCATTAAAGTGCTTGTCAAAGGCTCGTCGACCCATGTATACAAAGTTTCCGCAGATCTCGCAGGGAAATTCAACACCCAGACCGTGCAGGCGGTACAGCCAGAAGGGGATTGGCTTGCCGTCCCATGCGAGGGGCAGTTTGAGGGGGTTGTAGATTCGCTCCTCGCCATCTTCGTCTTCGCCCTCACCGTCGTCTTGGGCATCTTGGGGTGTGTCGTCGGCGTTGAAGAGGTTCTCGAGTTCTTGGGCGCGCTCGCGTTCCGTCATGCCTTGCTTGCGCTCGACGTTGACTCTAGTGTCGCTTCGCTCGGTGCTCATGGCGCTGGCTAGGCGCTTCACTCTGTACTCTCGTTCGGCTACCGCGCGCTCCTTTAGCCGTGTCGCGGAGACTGTCCCAGTTGCGCCGTTAGCTGGCAAGTCTTGCTCCTGTCGTTGTTTTCGCTGCTCGGCAGCCTTGATGTGTTTTCGCCCTGTCAGATGGTTCTTGTAGACGTTTTCGTTCTTGAACTCCTTTTCACAATCCTCGCACCATACAGCTTCTGCTGTGCTGGTCTCCTTTGCAGTGGCGTTCGTTGAATGTGAGTCCTTCTCCCAGCCCTGAATCTCATCCTTGTCCCATGCCGTCTCGAACTCTTGGTCAAACGACGCAAGCACCTTGTCCACATTTTCCAGCGGTCGTGTTCGTCGCATAAAGCTCTCGAGATACTCTGCTAGTTGTCCGACATACTTGAAGTACTGATCCGTCAATTTGTTGGCTCGTGTGACTCCACCATGTCCAGGTGCAAAGTTGTCAAAGTTCTCGAGGTATTGCAGATATGTGAGCCGTCGAACGTTGGGAAGGTTGAGGTAGGCTTCGTGGCAGATGTTGAGATCGAAAAATCGTCCATAAGCTTCCTCTCCAGAGAACAGAGAGTCCACAATAGATGGCATCGGCTCTCCATCTGATTTCTTAATCTGATATCGCTGCTCCGAGTTCTCTGCTTGCTCGTAGGGATATCTCTCGTGATGTTCGCGAACGCCCTTGAGCTGCTTGTAGAACTCCGTGAAAGGGTCGCCTGTACCAATCTGCTGAATCTCTTGCGACCGGACACCGTTTTCGTCTTTGTAGATGTCGAGGAGGTTTTTCGACTGAACCTGAATCTGATCTAATAATTGAGAAATCTCATGATCTCTGTTGAGGCGATCACGGATCTACAAAGTCAGTGGACGCTTCGTCAAGCGTTTCAAGCTACTCACATGTCTGGGCTCATCGCGAATGCGATCAGCGATACCCTGTTCCAGACGCTCTAGATCCTCATGGATGTAGCGCTGCTCTTCGAGAACGAGCATCTTTGCAAAACTTGCCTACAAAAGATCTCGGGGGTATCACAAATTGAAAATACAATGATCTCGGGTGAATGCAGATGATAAAGTTGAGATGAGCTTGATGCTTAAAAAATTACGGAGCCTGTCGCGAGTTTCAGTGGCGTTCAGGCGCGCAGTTCCCTTCCGAAGAATATCCGGCGCGCGCTCCATGTTAACGTCTTTGCTCTAAAAGTTACAGACCAAAACTTTGACCCCAGAAAAAAGCCCCAACTTCATCGCGAAAGTGTAATTCTTCACCTTACAAATATCCATCATCAACAGACGAAATCATGGCTGAGAGCGCTGGAGGAATTGATCGAAAGGCCGATGAGAGGATGGAGTTTTCCACCTCTAAGGAAGTTACGGTCCATCCTACTTTCGAATCGATGTCGCTGAAGGGTATGTCGTACGGCTCAGTTCTGTGATGTAGCTAATGTTTTGGCAGAGAACTTGCTTCGTGGTATTTACGCTTACGGATACGAGTCGCCTTCTGCTGTTCAGTCTCGAGCGATCGTTCAGGTCTGCAAGGGTCGCGACACTATTGCTCAGGCGCAGTCTGGTACCGGCAAGACAGCTACCTTTTCCATCAGTATGCTGCAGGTCATCGATACCGCAGTGCGCGAGACACAAGCCCTGGTCCTGTCTCCGACACGAGAATTGGCTACTCAGATTCAGTCCGTTGTCATGGCTCTGGGCGACTACATGAACGTGCAATGCCATGCTTGTATTGGAGGCACAAATGTTGGAGAGGATATCCGCAAGCTCGACTACGGTCAACACATTGTCTCAGGCACCCCCGGCCGTGTGGCCGATATGATTCGACGGCGACACTTGCGCACCAGACACATTAAGATGCTGGTCCTTGATGAGGCCGATGAGCTTCTGAACAAGGGATTCCGCGAGCAGATCTACGATGTGTACCGATACCTCCCCCCTGCCACTCAAGTCGTGGTTGTCAGCGCCACCCTCCCATACGACGTCCTCGACATGACGACCAAATTCATGACCGATCCCGTTCGTATCCTCGTCAAGCGTGACGAGTTGACCCTCGAAGGTCTCAAGCAGTACTTCATCGCCGTGGAGAAGGAGGACTGGAAGTTCGACACGCTATGCGATCTCTACGACACCCTCACCATCACGCAAGCCGTCATCTTCTGCAACACCCGACGCAAGGTCGACTGGCTCACCGATAAGATGCGCGAGGCCAACTTTACAGTCAGCAGCATGCACGGCGACATGCCCCAGAAGGAAAGAGACAGCATCATGCAGGATTTCCGACAGGGTAACAGCCGCGTTCTCATCTCGACTGATGTGTGGGCTCGTGGTATCGACGTTCAGCAGGTCAGTTTAGTTATCAACTACGACCTTCCTAGCAACCGAGAGAACTACATCCACCGCATCGGTCGAAGTGGTCGGTTTGGTCGCAAGGGTGTTGCTATCAACTTTGTCACAACCGAAGATGTGCGCATCCTGAGAGACATTGAGTGTAAGTGTCCTTGAGAACGTCTGGTCATGGATGAAGCTGACTTTTTAGTGTACTACTCTACCCAGATCGACGAGATGCCCATGAACGTTGCCGACCTCATCGCATAAGCAAAGAGTCGGTAATTCAGTGACATGCACAGTCAAACAGAAACCAAGAAAAAAGAACTCCCGTCGAAGGACGTGGTGAAGAGCGTGGAGGAAGGGGGCCGTGTACTATGCTTAGTAGGTTGCCCATCTCACATCTACATCCCGAACACAACTAATTCAAGCAGATTCAAAGTGCGCAGAGAACCAGATTGTCAAAATGAAGTGAAGAAGGGGGGCCTCAGAAGGACCCTGAACTTTGGAACAATGTAGTCAAACAGAATAATTCCAAAAATTGATACAGAACAAATGATCCCGTCTTATCAGTCTTGTCGCCCGAAGTTTCCTAATCCGTACAAGCACCATCTTTGACGCGTGTGGGACGGAGATGAAGACCCTGGTCGATGCCGAAGCCCAATTTTAACGTCCATGCTTTTTGCTGTTATCACGATCAAAGATGATGGAGTTTTGTTTCTTTTACGTGATGGATTGCTTTTGGGGATCATCGTGAGATCTTCCCCACGGGGTAAAGAGATTGCAACTGTAACATCATTGTGTTGTGTTTTGAGTATGAGAACACTGTATTGCTTGACGTTCGTTTTAGCTACAGTACGTATAAGCCCTGTACCAAGCTGTACTCAGCCTCAACAATACGTCGGCGAAACTTAGACTTCAGAAGCATATACTACTAATGCACGAACATCCATTATCTGGTCAAAAACATTTCCTAATCCTTACATAACTTGACATCGACTTACGAATGCCAATATTCTCGGCCCGGAAATACAAACTTCTTCCACAGCTTCTCACCAAGGTCCATACGGACAGACCTACTGATATCTGCTCGGATCCTCCCGCCACAACTCCTCCAAAGTCTTGGGCGGCCCAGGAATACTCTCCGGCAGAATGATCACGAACGGCGTCCCATCATCATCCCTATTCCAAACCCTCTTCTTCTCTGCATTCCTCGCATCAATCCACGCTTGCGCCGCTGCATTATCATACTCGAGATAGACCTCGTCGAATTTGACCTGGGCTTTACCGAATTCATGGTAGGCCCTGATGAATGCGGGACTCTATTTGCAAGGGTCAGTCAAGGTTTGACATGGGTTTGTGATAGTATCGGACCTGTCTTAAGAGCCATTCAACGTAGGTTGTGCCCGGATTGGCCTGGTCGTACTTCTGCTTGGCTTCGTTTTTGGCTTGTTGGGCTGCTTTGGCTTTGTCGAGCCAGTTCTTCCGTGCTTCTTCGTACTGTTTTTTTCCAACTACTGTGTTAGACTCGGTATCAGCCATGTTGTTCATTGAAGGTGTGTATAGCAGATCGATGTGTGTATTAATATCAAGGCTTGAGGAGGCAAAATCTGGGGTAGCGAATACAGCTTCATCTTTATAGACACAGCTCTCTGAGTAAAGTTCAATAGACTCTTCTTCCCACGACCAATGCTCAATAGTTCACAACGTATACAGTTAGATGAAAGCTTCTATTCTCACTCGTTTTCTCGAAATGGGAATTTACACAAGCCATTCTAAAGGGCTCAGAAAATGTGAAGCTGTAACGAATACCGAGTCCCTAAATTCTGCAGATGACGACCCCTCCCTTTTCTGTACCCCATTACCCTCTTAGGAATGTTAAAGCGATAGCTAACTACTCGTAAATTAACAACCAATAACAATCCTCAATCGCTCGTTCTAGATCCAATATCTCCAACTCCCGTCCTTATCAGCTCCCCCCTCCAAAAACCCATGAGGTAATGCGGCCATTAGATAAGGTACCAACCGGCCGAGTCACCCTGGAAGCGATCTATTCTCCAGTTGGAAACCCACCGAATCGCCTGCGCTAGACTGAAAAGGGTGTATACTTTGCACGTTGTTTCTATGCGGAGGTTTCCTAGCGCACGGGCTGGTGTAACATTGGAGTCTGGGGTAAAAGATAAGTGATGCATATATAAGACGCCGATGTCCCATATATCAGTTTAATATCAATACCAGAGACTTCAATATCATACTGATATACTTCTTTTATATACTTCGTTTTGCTCACTGCCAGAGAATGATCACACCCTTCTACTACACTCACCCGACCATCGACTCAAGCTCTGGCGTAACATGGAGAAAGCAACACAAATGAACCAGGCCGAACGCGATGCCCTTGACCTCGCAGCCCTCGGGCACGAGCAGGCACTCTCTCGTAAATTCAGCACCTTGAGCATGCTATCCCTCGCCTTCTGCATTCTCGGAACATGGGCCGTCTGCGCCCAATCCCTCGCCACAGGTATCCAGAACGGCGGACCTGTTACTTGTCTCTGGGGTCTTGTCCTCGTCACACTCTGCAATGTGTGTATCGCCATGTCCCTTGGGGAGATGTGCTCTAGCATGCCGTCTGCTCTTGGACAGGCGCTCTGGGTGGGCAAGCTTTGGAAGACTTCGTGGGGAAGGTTTGCGAGTTACTTGACGGCATTTATCAGTGTTGTTGGATGGTGGTGTCTTTCTGCGTCGCAGATCGCATTCATGGCGGAATTCGTGCTGTCGATGAAACTCATGTTCGATCCTGAGTGGACGGGGATGAATAACGGATGGGTCATGTTTCTCGTCTATACTGGGATCAACATCTTGTTCACCTTCGTAAACTACGTCGGCTGCCGATCGGAAAAGTTCCTCCCCTGGTTCAACAACTTCGTCGCCGTTGGCTTCGTCGGCCTCTTCATCGCCTTCTGTCTCGCCCTTCCCATCCTTGTTGGAACGAACTCAAGCCTCGAATATCAATCGCCGAAATTCGTCTTTGGAACTTGGATCAACGAAACTGGTTGGGCTGATGGCGTTGTATGGTTCCTTGGGCTCGTTCAGTCTGCGTATGCTCTCACTGCATACGATTCTGTTCTTCATATGGTTGAGGAAATCCCCGCGCCTCGACGGAATGCCCCGAGAACAATGGTTCTGGCTATTGTCATGGGTGCCATTTCAGGCTTCATCTTCTTGGTTGCTTGCCTGTTCTGCATCCAAGACCTTGCTACCACTTTGGATGCTCCATCTGGATTCCCTTTCATCGAGGTCGTTCAGAATGTCGTTGGCCTCAAAGGAGGTGCAGTTTTGATCGCTCTCTTCACCTTCAACGGATTTGGTCAGGGAGTGTCGATTTTGACTTCAGCTTCGAGATTGACATGGAGTTTTGCTCGTGATCGAGGACTTCCATATGGCGATTACTTCGCCTACGTCGACCCCTACTGGCAAGTCCCTGCACGCTCTCTTATCCTTCAAGGGGCTTTCATCAACATCCTTGGATTCTTGTACTTCTTCTCAAGCACCACCCTCTCAGCAATCTTGAGTGTCAGCACTATCGCTCTGACAATCTCATACGCCATCCCTATCGCTGTCTTGATGGCCGTTGGTCGAGATAAGTTGCCTGCAGGAGGAGAGTTTGGCCTTGGAAGATTTGGACCAGCACTCAACATTATTTCCATCATCTACACCGTCATCACGACCGTTTTCTTCTTCTTCCCGGGGTCACCAAACCCAGCTATTGGAGATATGAACTTTGCTATTGTTGTGTTTGGAGTCATGTTGGTAATTGGACTTGGGTTCTGGGTCATCAAGGGGCGAAAGTGTTTCCTGAAGATTGAAGACCTGTCTGATCATGTCCTCTATGGCCAGGGAGACGATGAACAGACAAGGACGGAGGAACTTACGGAGAAGAAATGATTTGTAGATAGTTAACTTTCAAGGTATACACAATCTGTTGCTTTGCGTCCCGACGATGAGATATCCTATTGTTTCCATGTTGGTCTCAGAAAAATTCCTTTATCTCAGGATCCGTTAATGTTTTCCGTCTCGCAATCGCCGCTCTTTCAGCCTTTTCCGAAATCTCTTCGTATTCCTCGCATATGGCCTCCTTCAACTTATCCCACTGACCATCTGAAACATAGAACTTCAGTCCTCTATACCAGCCAATAAGTTCTTGCCGGAAACCAGCCTCATTCCTCTTGATCAGTACATCGAGGAGCCCTGATGTGGCCTCTGAGTCCCTATCTTGTATTGCTTCTTGAATATTCCGAAGAGTCGACATGTGACGGTTCAAGTCGCATATCAGCATCTTGAAATAGAACTTGACGAAGGTCTGTTGTTGCTCTTGAGTTGGAAGAGGTTTGGAAGTCAAGTTGTACTTATTAAAAATCCATTTTGAGCTGCCCAGAGGAGTGCTGCTCTGCTCGAGGTCTCGAAGCTGTGGGTCTATTCCCTCAAGATCTTGTTCTGCAAGGTAATGAACAACATCAAAGTTATGAGAAAAAGCTGCTGTATGTATAATATTCTGCCGAACCGAATCGATGGCGCCCAGTGATGCACCTGCTCGAACAAGAGCCTTCAAGATCGAGACATTGCCTTTTTGACATGCCCATAGGATTGGCGTTAAACCAAGACTATCTTTTGATTCGATGTCTGCCCCATAATCTTGTAGAAGTTTTATTGTATCGTAGATTTCTTGATGATCTTCTTGATTCCCCCACGCGACGTAAGTCATTGGAGTTCTACCATATTCGTCGGTCTTTGATGCAGGCGCACCCGCCGCGAGTAGCAGTCTGACACAGGCTAGGGACCCTGCTTTGGCAGCAAAATGTAGCGCAGTTATACCTTGGCCAGTGCCTTGGCTAATACGCTTCTTGCACTCGCTGTGCCCCAGAAGTTTCTGTATCATTTCGTCGTTGCCGTCTTCAGCTACTGCCATGAGGGGGGTATAGCCCACAGGATTTTGCCGGTTGACGTCAGCCTTGGCCGCCATCAGTTGCTCGAGCCCTTCAAAGTTGTAACTGCGCGCTGCGATGTGGATTGGGGCTTCTCCAACTTCGTCAAGCTCGTCAATGGCCCAAGGTTGCTCGCGCAATGCGTCCAACACTCCTCCTCCCCCTCCTGCTGCTATGTGAACTTTAGTTGTGCTCACCTCGTCCCAGTCTTGCACAAAAGGCAAGATTTTGTCTATTGCCATGTCGATTTCAGGTTTATCACCTTCGGTATGATATGTATTAAGTTCATATCCGATGTTCCTAACCAGCATCAGTGGTACCATTGCATGCTTGTTTTTCTAGGCACGAACCTGGGTAGTCTCTGACTTGGCAATATATTTCCCCAAAGCTTGAGAAGAATCTCTACGCAGTCCGGACTTTGGTTATACAATGCCATCTAGAAATCTCATCAACAAACTTGCCACGCTATTGTACACATGCCTTACTTACCGATAACAAGGGCCACTCATTTCCAGCTGTGTCATCTGGAAAATATACAAACCCCTGTCTAATACGGGTCTCTAGCAAGGCTGGGTTCGCCATTGTAACCCATAAGTCATCGACTGATTCAAGGACCCTGGATAGGCGCAAAGAGAAGCTAATATTGGGTCCTCGGGATGCCTGAAATGATAGGACTCCTGCCCATAGCCAGCTTGGAAGTCGAAATTCGAACTCAACACTGGGCCTGCATCTACATCTGCTTTTCGAATTGTCATCGGTTTTATCATAATGAGTGAGCCACGAAGAGAAGAGGGAGACTGCCCATGCGCCAGTGCAGTTTCGTCGTTCTCGGTGACATTGACATTGGCATTTCGAGCCACATGAACGAGTGCCGAGGGGTTGGATGGATGTCACACTAACAAAGCTCTCCTCTTTTATTACAGTGACGGTCTGTTCGGTATCATTTGTCAAGGAAGCTTCCGAGCTCTCAGTAAATCTGTTCTCTTCCCTTGCGGCTGGAACAGGCTCGTGGATTGTTGTGCATTGCGTCACGGATTTTAGGTCCGTGGTTGAACTTTCTGACTTGGGTTGTGGTCCCTGGGGTAGCATGGGTAAAGTTTGGGAGATATTGTGAGTCTCTTGAGTATAATAAGCCAACTGCTGTGTAACACGGTGAAAGAGACTACCAATGCGTCAGTTTAGACAGCGGACGACACCATGCGAACTCACACTTCTTGTCGCACATTTCCCCTATCCACCATGGAAGAAACCCTAAACGTGATGGCCATGTGCAGATTAGACTTAGTAGCCTGAGCTCTTTCTCGAAGCTCCTCGATCTTGCTTGCATCTGATAACCACTTGACCTTATCTGTGTACCTCTTCGGGTCGTGGACTTTGCGAGAGCGTGAGTACTTTTCCACAATCTCATTAAGCTCTTCCAATATCTCTTCAAGCTCCTGTACTGTCAAGGAGACTAGTGGGTGTTCTGGAGATCCAATGAGACGTTGCGCTGGTATCATGGGATCTGTCTGCTCTCTGGCCTGCATGATGAAGCAGTCGATCATGAGTATCTACCCATTTCAGCACAAGGTATTTCAACATTCATTCCTTCAACATACTTCTTTCCTCAGTTTGTTGCATTCCCCCTTCATATCGGAGTTTTGGCGTAGAAACTCGACAGCCTTGAGTGTCCCTTGGACGGCTTGCACCAAAGCGATAGAGCTCGCAATGGCGCCAAGAATCTCGAGACCCGACATCTCGGACGTTCCAATTTGAGATCGATCGCAGAAATTCGATAACTTTGTAGATGATGCTTGCTATTAAGGCCTGGAATGATCGGGATGTGAATGGGGAAGAAATGAGAAGGTGGACGGCACTGATCGAATTGGCAGCCTGACGAGGCTGTGCTGGTGTGCCTTGGTTTTGGAAAGCGCCACCTAGGTAAGACTGTGAGGCTGAAAGTCGAAGATGACAAGTGATGGCATTCAAGAGGCCAACTCCTCCATTCTGATTATTCGATAGAATGTACGTAATTAGCGATTGAGAGAAGAAAGCTCGACAATACAGCTTCCCACGAAGCTCATTTCCATACTGTCTCTGTATAGTCCAGAGTTTACTGCGAGTTCCTTGGGTGAATTGCTCAAGAAAAGAGCGTGACCAACATCAGCTGAAAGCTCCGTATTGGTGTAGTTTGCAACCAATTAGACCTGCAGCATTCTGTCTCATACATCACACTCAGAAGCCCAGAGGACACAGCCTACTCAGCGAGCGGTAAAAACACACGCAAACGGTCTGCCAATTACATTTATTCTGAGGACCGAAATTGTAGCACGGCTAATTCTTTCTCGACCAAGCCTAAGGCGATGAGGTTATTTAGATCCTAGCCGAGACACGTCCATGTAGCAAGCCACTCCAACAGGCTAGATGATACGAGAAAATTAAGGGAACCAACCACGGATGCATGTCTTGGATTACTGCTGAGGTCTGTCTTTTATCTCTGAATCATTTACGAGCTCTTAGACGGAGTAAGCTCAAGGTTATTGTTGCGTCCTAAACAGTCTCTCTCCATGTCTCAGTTCTAAGAACATTGTGACTGGAAGCATATTCTAGCACCATGTATGAACCGGGACAAGATTCATAATAAGAAGGACACCTTCAGTTCTATTTCTAGGTTCATATAAAGTAACAATAAGACATTTCCAGTGGGGCCTGAAGTTAAAGGTCATGTCCGCAGATTACACTTATTCCCATGATTGCCCTTCTCTCAATCCCACCTGGACCCTGTCCAATGGACATATCGTCAGGTAACATGACTTATACGCGCGGCAGGACGTTTGATGATCCATGAGCTTAAACGCAACGTCAAACACGGCTCGTTGCAACGACTCGGCAGTTCACTACAGTCACATATCATTCTATCCGCAACCCATTGCCGGCGAAGCAAACGTTACACTCATTAATGTGAACTTAATATGAATGCCACAACTGAACGTTTATGCCTTGTAAATGTTGTGACGCTCTTATCATGCTATCTTAGCTGAACTAGTGTAAGGCATGAATAAGGCTGAAAGACCGTGGGCACTTATCAGTGCATAAACTCAAAGGTAGGTGGTTTCAGATATAGACGCCGCTCGAATCCATCTTCAGTTGAGTGTCCTTTGATGAGCACTTCCGAGGAGCTAAGCTTCTCAACCGCTTATGGCTGCTGATGAGACAAAGCTTAGCATTCATGCTGTCTAGGCACCAGGCGTTGAGTATCCTTAGGCTCGCATTCTTTCGCCAACTTGGTCATCGAGGCGCAAGCACTGGACAACTTTGGACACTTGCAACGTCTCCTATTATATCGTTGACGTAACGATCATCCTCGATTCATGTTCATCCAGACTAAATCTCATCGGAACTGTCACCACTCAAAAAAGAACCTCAGTTTCAGCCCAACCTCACCCGGAAACAGACAAGCTTCGATCTATCTCATCGTCAGCATGTCATTCCAAGTGCGTTTCAGGCAATCAATCGTCATCCCCAAGCGAGTCAGCTACCGTTTTCTGCTGCTCTCCTGTCGCAAATCCACACACTCCAAAATAAGACCTCCGTCGTTAGTCAGGACAAAACCCGTATTCTGAAACCCAAGCGAGAAAGTTTAAATGACGAGAACAGCCTAGGTTACCGGCTCTCTGGTCAACGAAGCGAAGGGGATCTTCGGAGGGACGGTCTGTTTCTGGCCATGGCTGAAACGGTCCGGGATTGCCCCTGGCGAGTTGTTCTCGAAGAAAAGTCGTTGGGTCTAGGGATGGGAAGTGGGAGATGGGCGTGTGTTGATTGATATTCGGATATGTGTGCTCTTTGGGAGATGCATGGAATGGGTTGATGGGATTTATGCACTTCTGCGGCGTCAAGAGTCCCCAGAGTGTGGTAAAACGTGGTAATGACAGGGGAATTTACTGCTGCCTCGTGAACCCTGAAAAAAGGTATATTCTTTTTGGTATCTCATTGTTTTCTCTGCCATCTCGATCACTTGTTCTCTCAGCCAGCCTTCACATGTTCTCAACCTGGGCACACAGATGGTCCTGGCAGTGGGATAAGGATAAGAATCAGGTCATCACAGCGTGAACTGGAGATCAAAGCGCAAGAGTCATGCAAGACAAAAACCGTCCAGAGTCCGGGGCACGGCACAGACACGGATTTGTATCTAGGACAAGCCTAGCTGAACCTAATACAGAAAGCCCGACGCCACGCACATGGTCGATATCCAGTAAAGGCTGAATGAGAGTTTACCTGCTGGGTGAGCAAAGAGGGAAAGGTTGCCATGTGGGATGGGAGGGAAAAGGGCGTTGTTAACGAGAAACTGGAAATGAAATGACGGAACCGAGGGAGCGTTCGGGGAAGATTCCCGGTGGCAGGGGGGCTTTTGTTTTTATTGGGGAGACATGGGATTTGTGAAAGCTGGTAAATGAGCAGTGATGAAAAACAACGCAAAATGCTACTGAGATATTGGGGATGTACCGTTAATATCGGCCATTGTACTGTTCTGTAGATATCGGCCAAGTTCGTGGCACCCTTTCGTCCGAATTGAGACAATCGTAAAAAATGGTGCGGAATGGATATGCAAGATTGAGTGCATTACCAAGACCCAATTCATTAGTTTAGCGTGCAATCGCTTAAGGATCTCCTGAACAAGTTAACTTGGACGTTGGAGAGTTTCTCGGGTCGCTAATATTGTCCGCTGACTGGAATGCTGAAGCCTCAAGGCGGCACTTTTCCACATGAGCCATCACATTCGTGAGCCCTTCTCCCGAGCTTCCATTTCCAAAATTCCATCCCCCCTAATCTCGCTGCAACCTTGGCTTCTCTGGACTGCGGTTGACTGGTTCCGCTTCGTTTAGCCAGGAACAGAACCGACTGGGATCCAAAAGAGCAGTCGGATTAACCCCCCGGTGAAGGAAATATTTGGCTTGGGTCCGCCGGGGGAAGACGATCCGGCCCGATGGTATCAAGGGTCAGAGCCATTCTTGGTACCAAGCTTCTGTTTTTTGTCTTGTTATTGCTGTGAGGAAAGGTTCTTTTGCCTGTCGGGTCGAAGCTGTGGATACTCATCGATTAGATCGACGATGATGCGAGACCTTGGGAAGAACTTTGTCAAGAGTGAGGAAGTCCTGAGATAGCATTTCTGTTCATTATTCATGCTTAAACTCTGATATCGTTTAAATAAAGTTGTGCTGTGGAAAGTAACGTCACTAACAAACCATCAAGCTCGTGCGTGCGGGTGAGGCGTGGATTGACGATGCACAACATTAAAGGACATGCTCGCACAGACTCTTAATAGCCCACGCTATTATCATCGGGCGACCAATAGACACAGGAGTGCAACTCTTGGGGGAGAGTCAGCAGAAGCTTGATGGAAAGAAGAAGCCGTTATGAGCATGCAATTCCAATCCAGGGGAGGTCAGAAAACCTGGGACCTTGATCCTAGATGACAATAATACTGATGCAAGTTATCCTCATACTGGGTAAGTTATTATAAAATTAGTAGGTTTCTTATAAGGCTTATTTTGTCACACTTGATCGAGGTGCAGTAGGTTACCCCTGACTTGTGCTCACTAGTCCCGGATGATTTACCAGTGTAAATTGTCTCTCCCTTGTCAAGCGTAAGACTACCTCAGCCCCGGTGTTCCTTTTGGGACCAAAGAGGGCAGGCCGACCGCAAGCTATTGGGAAAGCGAATAATGAAATGCCCTGCCCTGCTGCCCACACGCGCGCGGCGGTTGTCACTGGGCCGTGGTGCGTGGTCAATGCTCTGGTAGATCAGCGAACCGGACAATCTGCACAAAGATCCTGGCTTGCATCTCGAAGACGGGATCGACAAGAGCTAGTGGATCATTGAGAAGGTGTTGCTGGTACTCGAGTCAGCGCAGTGTGTGAATAGCGAGCAGGTACACAAAGGATAGTGAGATAGGACGAAGGGAGAGATAGATTCTTGAGAGGAGAGTCTAGAGATGTGTAGAAAACGTACCTAGATTTCTTACAGGGATCATGCACCGGGGAAGAACAAGGGTTCAAATGTGACAGTGTGATTGTGCCTGGGCGACTTGCATAGAAAATCGCAGGGCTTGACAGTAGGAGTTAAAGAAAGTGACTTTGGGTGGGTGGGATTGAGGCTGACTCGGAAATCTAGCAACATTAGCATGCCCAAATAGGATGTTGTGAAAGGGACATAAATTGCTCAATTGCTCGAGTCATTATATTATCACCATTGAACTCTCAAGTTGAACTTGTTCTGCATCAGAGGATGTTTATATCACAATCACATTGCATATGCTCTTCAAAGGTTCAATAGTTCTCCGGGCCGTGGCTGTCTCTGATGCCACGTGCGGTTCCGTCCCTTGCCATGTGCTGTAAGATTGAAGTGGGGGACCGAAAGAAGATGAATATCCGTACAGAGTCGAATGAGTACCTACAGTAGAGGCTTGTAATGATGGAATCAATTGGTGAAGCAAACACAAATTGATATCTCGTTTGCCTCATGTCTCATCTCAGTAACAGAAAGTCATGTCTAATGGGTACCGTAGTCCCTTCCTCGACATCTTTCGATTCTGAACATCGAAACACCACTAATGGCCTGGTTTGCTTTTTCTTTACTTTTTTCTCTCTTCTTCTCCAACATTTCCCTCTTGGCATACCCTCTTCATTCGACAGTCTCTCTGACGCTTGTCAAGTCAGTCATTTCTTTTTTCTCGAAGCAAAAAAACAAAAGCCACTTTCCTCTTTTCGCTTGACGTCCCGACCGATTGGCGTTGTTTATCGTAAACCGCCAATACAAAGGCACGCTTTAGCCTGGGGATACGATGCCCGTTACCGAATTGGTTGCCTGCCGCCAGTTGAGGAGAACCTTTTCTTTTTTTCGTTTTCTTTTCTTTTTTAGCTGCTTCTATCGGTTCATTGTGGAGTTGATCTCGTCTGAGCCCGTACGCGCGATTGTCATTCCAGAATGTCTCACTCTACATGCAATTTGACTTGATCGTTGACTATTTCTTGTCTCGCTTCGTGCCGATCCTCTTCCCGGGCGGTTATTTCGAGATTTCAATTCCTACAGTGATTGTTTGTTGTCGAATGTCGATTAATTGTGCTCGGCCTCAACAATTTTCTGTCTTCAAGTCCGCCTTGTTAGTGCTTGATCTTGGACAGTCCGTCACCCACTAACATCGACGTTATGCAAATGCACCAGGCTTAGCAGGCTGTCATGAATCTTTTCATGACTCGTTGCGTCCATCTCATTTCCGTCTTGTGGCTCGCCGTCAATCAAGACGAGCCGTCTCCAATAGCTTAGTTAGTCTGCCTACCTTACCTAGCTGAGTTTGGCAATTCTAGCAAGGCTGTCACCTAGCATCACACATCCCATCCATTCTGCAGCTGCAGCCAGGGTTCTTCTTTACGGAACACTATCCTCTTCACTCCCTTAAAAGCCAAACCCGAAGCAGCCTCGTTCTACAGGATACGCCATTGCATCATAAAATGCTTGACCGTGTCGCCAAGAGCATTTTCGCGATTCATAAGGTAATCGACATGAACGGAGCCGCTTCATAACTGTTCCCCAGTTTTGAACCCAGCAAGATCATCAACAACGACCAGGTCCAGAAAGCTGCGGCTCGGCGAACAATCCGCAGAGTTCAATTTCACGCCGAGAAATCGCAGATACGCCAGAAACCAGTTGACTCGTGAGACCCGTTGACCTAAGCAAGCTCAGCAACCGTCGAATCTCACCAGTGCAAAGTCCCAAAACCGCCAGGGAGACCACTAACTTTGGTGCAGTGCTAGGCAGAGCATCCCTGCGGATCCCTTGTACCCTGCGCGATCGCCGACGGACTCAGGGGCCCCGAACGACGCTCGGTCACCTCCAACTCGCCCATTGCTTGGGCCGCTGTTGGGTCTAGCTCCAAGCCTTCAAGCCCCCGAATCCCCGCAGAGGAGTCGAGGGTCTCCCACCCCTGACGCCTCTTTTTCTCCCACTCGCTCGACACTGGTAGGGTCCTTGTACCGGTGTGGATACACTTTGACTGCCTCTGCTCATCTGTTCCGAGATGCCTGGGCCTCCCCTGGTCAGTCAGTCAGTTCACTTCACTCGACTTTTTGGCTGGCTTGTTAGTTCTAGCTGGCTCTGGCTTTGGCTCTGTTTCTGTCTGGCTCTTGGGTCTTTTTTGGGTTCCTCAAAAGCGCTGTGCCCCGTCTTCCTACCCCCATCCCCTTCCCTCTCGTCTACCGTTTCTGCTTTTGTCGTTTATAGCCTTTTTCTTTCTTTTTTTTGCTTCTGCAGCAGAAAAGAGACTTGTTAGACGCTGATTCAGGTCCTGTCAGATCTCAATTGCTTGCTCCCTTGCATCAAAGACACGAGGTCAACGCCCGCGCATCCCGCGCTGTAGCCATCGAATCATTTCTCGCTTCATTCCGATCCTCGACGCACCTACGACCAAGACGCAGACGCACCGCAGACGCTCGTCCCTCTCTCAACCCTCTTCCGTCCGCCTCTGACTTGATTGACTGCGCGCCCACTCCCACTCCAACTCACGGACCCTTCCCCTCTAGTCCAGTCCAGTTCAGTCCATCGCTCTAAGAGGCCCCACCTCCCCGAAGCCTCAGCTTTCTCGTCTGGTCTTCCTATCAGCCCAGAATCAGTTTCTACATACAACATACTCGAATTTCCTCGATTCTGTACAACAGCTGTGTAACCGTTATTTCCGACAAGCCCGTCAAGATGGGCCTGTTTTCTCGTAAAGACAAGACGCCAAAGGGCGACCAGGCCATCAACACCTCCCAATCCAATGTGAGCGTAAACTCGCATTCTTCGAGCTTGAGATCTCCTGCTCCTGGCGCCAATCGCAACCCCCTCAATCGAACTTCAGCTACCAGTACATCCCCCGGTGGCCCAATGTCTCCAGTCAAACTCCCAAAGATCGATCTGCCTCGACCTCCGGACCCTCAGCTCGATCCTGCTGGTTACTTGCGAAGTCTTGGTGCTGTGAGAGAGCGAAGCAAGATTGTCACTGACAAGGCGCTGCGCAATGAGTTGAAGCATTTCGATGTGGATATGAGCAAGTTTCCTGATGTGGTTACTTTTGTTACAGGAATTATCAAGGTGAGTAACAACGAAAATCGCGAAATCTCTAGCTGACAGCTTGCAGCGAGACTATGATGCCCCATTCCTCAGCATCCCCGGCCATGGCAGATACCAGCACTTTGCTGTTGGAGGTCGAGATCGCATTGCCCAGCTTCTTTCCACCTGGCCCACCAATGTGGATAACACAGAGCGATGCCGACGTTTGATCGACCTTTTCCTAGTCAGCGTTCTTCTAGATGCGGGCGCTGGCACTTCCTGGCAATACAAGAGTAATGAGAATGGTCGCGTGTACAGAAGATCAGAGGGTATTGCAGTTGCCAGCTTGGAGATGTTCAAGAGTGTGAGTACAGCTTTTCTGTCGCATTACAATATGCTAATATCGGCAGGGATTGTTTTCTGGAAACCCCAACAACAAATTCCAGGTCGACAAGGATGGTCTCAAGAATCTCACTGTCGAGAAGCTCGCTGCTGGTCTTCAATCAAAACCTGGCAATGAAATGGCTGGTATTCAGGGTCGCACCGATCTTCTGGTCCGCCTTGGAGAAGCTTTAGCCGCTAAGGACGATTTCTGGGGCTTTGAGGGTCGCCCTGGATGCTTAATCGGTATGTAACTTTAACGGTCTCGGTCTCCCGCGACAAAGCTAATCTTTTTTAGACCATCTCCTCGGCCACCCCTCAACACAAGCTTCGTCCATGCTTATCGTTCCCCTGCCCGTCCTGTGGAACGTCCTAATGACCGGTCTCGCTCCCATCTGGCCCGCAAACCGAACCGCGATCAACGGTGTCTCTCTCGGCGACGCTTGGCCCTGCCAGGCTATGCCTCAACCTGGCGCATCTCCCAAGGTTTCCGCTTTCCCCAACAGCTCAAACGCCGCTGCTTGGGAGTCTATTCTTCCTTTCCACAAGCTCACCCAATGGCTCACCTACTCGCTCATGCAACCGATGCAACAACTCCTCAAGATGCACTTTGCCGGAACAGAATTGCTCACTGGTCTGCCCGAGTACCGAAATGGTGGTCTCTTCGTCGATATGGGTGTCTTGAACTTGAGGAAGGATGATGCGGAGAGGGGTCTTCAGAACTACAACGAGTGGGTGCAACGGACAGGCGCCAAGGGTGTCGAGGTGGCACCCATGTTTGAGCCCAGCGACGATGTCATCGTTGAGTGGAGAGGTGTCACAGTCGGGTTCCTCGATATGCTGTGTGTCGAGGTTAACAAGGCACTGAAGCCAGAGCTGGGTGGAAATGAATTGACTTTGGCACAGTTGCTAGAGGCTGGTAGCTGGAGGGTAAGTTTTATTCCACCAACAAGATTCCCTAAAACCACGAACCAGCACTAACTCATCCCAGGGCGGCCGTGAGATTGCCGAGATCAACAGACCTAATACCAAAGAGCCCCCGATCCTTATCGAGAGCGACGGCACCGTATTCTAAACAAAGGCGCTATTTTTAATGCAACACATGCCCTTCTTGGATGTATTAACTGAAATGAAACATTACGGGAGGGGAGGAAATAGAGCGTGAAGCTTTAAAGTTTCTTTTTTTAAACTCGCATTCAAAGCATTTATTCAAATTAAAACCAGAAGATGTGTTTTCTTTATACTCTTTTTTGCCGTATGCTGCAAAAAGGGTGGCGGGTTTTATTTTATTACAAAACACAAGCAAGATGAATTGAAATGGATGGAATGGGCAAAAGGGAGCTGCAGGGCGGAAAAGAAATCCTTGGCAGGGGGTTTGCCTAGTTTTATAATTGAGACCCAAGTCAAGTCACGTCGTTGAAGGCGTTTACCGCTTAATTCATTGAGTTGAAGAATTAATTGGGATGGTTGTTGTTTCTATTACATCGATAGATACATGCAGACACTTTTATATCCAGTCATGCAAAAGCCCCCGCGGTATCATGTCGTTCTCCCTCCAATGCCTATTATACAATGCCTGGTCCAGTTGAAACAGTGTACAAGATTTATCCTTATTTTACAGTTATCCGTCATACAGATTGCTCATCGCTTGTACTTCTTCTCAAACTCATCACGCTCCAACTTTCGTCGCATTTTCTCAAGCTTCTGAATCTGCTCCTTTCGCGCCTTCTCAGCTCGCTCCTCAGCAGTCCCGCTGTACTGATTCGTCATGTTGCCGACTGAGTCGGAGACGCTCTTCTTCATATTGTCGAGGTTGTCGGTGAGACGCTCACGAATGCCCTCGAAGCCCTTGGCCTGGGTGACGCGGGGAGGCTTGTAGACGGGCTCCTCGATCTTGGGGATGGGAAGGTCGAGGGCGCGACGGATGGACTCGTTGTTGAGGATGGCGGCTGTGACGCATGTGGCAGCTCCGGTGGTAACCATCATGAGGTTGACGCCAGCGCCGAGGAAGCTTGTAGCGATGAGAGTCACTGCACTCATGACGTAGACCATGTTCTGCATCATGGCCTTTTGCTCAGGGGGTGTGTATTTAGAATTGAGCTAGATTGACGTTAGACATAATCTCATATAGAGGTCAGAAATCTTACCTTCAAGGTGCCGACCAGCATAACGGTACCAGCAATAGGGAGGGCGTAAAAGGGATCGGCGACAGTAAGGTCGGTGAACCAGGCCCAGCCAGCGTCCTCCATAGAAGGAACGGGGATGTGAATCATACCGTTGATGACTCGGAACAGACCAAAACTGAAGGGAACCTGGACAAAAGCCCAGAACATGTTCTTGATCTCGGTGCCGTATTCCTTTCGGACCATGTTGCCGATAAACTGTCCCTTTTGAATCATCTCCCGATCACCTGTCTGATAACCCTTCTTCAATAGTTCCAGACTTTCCTGAGAACGAGGATCCGCCTTCATCTTGGCCGTGGCAGCACTGAACTTGACACTTCGAAGTTGAGGGTAGATCATGACGACACGTAATAAGAGAGCTGTTGCGACAATTGAGCCTCCCCATCCGAGACCAGTATACACATGAACGTGCTCGAGGACCCATTGCATAACGGATGTAGGACCCCAGCCGTAGTCGAGGCCAATCTCCTTCAGAAAACCAATGTTCTCGGGCATAGTGAGAATGCTAGGGTTGGCAAGGTCGGCAATGCTTTCGAGGTCGAATTCGGAGGGCAGAACGGAAGATGGTTCAGCAGACTGTGTCACATCTGCGAGCTTATCGGCGGCAGGAGTAGGAGCTTCGTTAATGGGTGTAGGGTCGATGGTCTCGGGGGGAATGGGAGCTTCTGGCGTTGTGACGGCTTCAACAGCGGGCTCTTCTGTCTTCTTCTTTCCATAGATGTTATAACCCCATAGCGAGAGCTGCCTTGACAAAGCAATTCCGCCCAAAACAACAGGCGCAGCAATATTCCTGACACCAACTCTTGTCCCAGCCGTGAGAGGTGTGCGAGCGCTCTTCATCGCTGTGCCGAACTGTCGAGCATCGAATTTTCTACCCAGGGTCCTTGACATCTACAATTGTTAGTGAAGTCTTTTTTTAATTGGTCGGAGAGAAACACACAGAAGGACCACATGGCCTCTGGAAAGCGCCCGAAGGCAAAGAGCGCACAATTCCTCGGCTGGGAAGCATTGCGGCGGTGATGAAGTGGGATGGGTCGGACAATAAGTTGCGCGATGTTGCTGGGAATTTTTTGGAGGTTTGGTTTTCCGGGACCGGCGGGTAAATGTCGGGTTCGCGATAGTCCGCCGCCGATGATCTCCGAATCACCTTGTCATTAGGCCTCGGCCTGTGACGAGTCGATTGGGAGTTGATTAGAGTTGAGAGACTGAGTCGAGTGGTTGTAATTGACGTCGCTTGCGTTCGAATGAGTGATTTTCTTTTTACATTTTGAACCACCGGTGCAACGAAACGCCACAATCCATGTTCCTGTCTAATATATAATCTCAAATTATTTAACATGATATGCATTCATCCGTCCTTGCTCTTTTCGTAGATATTTCATAGCGATGAGTGTGCCTTGGGTGTAATGGGTAAGAATCTGCAAGGTGAAGGGTTTCCGACATTTTACTCCAGGCTTGCAAAATCGTCCAGCGAAGGGCGAGGAGCATATGGCTTTTCTCGAAGCTCGATACCAGGTCCGATAGGGTGAACTCTTCTTCGCGAAAGGGGGAAGACCTGGATTTATTAGTAAGGGTTGATAGCTTTGAGAACTGCGCAGTATGGTATACCTTTGTACCTCCCCATCCCAGCCTAAAAGCAGCCTCATGAGCGAAGAGCTCTCCAAATCCAAGCATCATGCCGTTAACAAAAGGTAGAAGGAGGTTGATAGCAGCTCCCCGTATCAAAGACCACACTGTAGGGGGCTTGTAAAGAATGACGGGAGAGTTTGACGAGGGAGGTGAAGAGAGATCATCGCCTGCAGAGTATAGTTCGCTGTCGGAGTGCAATGTGACGCCGGACTCGGTGAGGTGGTTGTGTTCGTCGGACATGGCAGGCCTCGAGATGTGAGCGCTCGTTCGGATGAAACTATAGGAGGAAATGATTTGAAGCTCGATTGTTGGTCGTTGTCGGCTTGAGCTAGCTTCTGAAGAGGTTGTTGACGATCTCGGCTTGTCGACCGTCGCGCTTGATTCCCCCAGATCCTTACGTAAGGCTGCAGACCGGGGACTTGAAGTGGTGAGTGGGTCCCACTTTGTGTCATGGCCCAGTCGAGGAAGGTGGGGTGAAGGAGCCCACCGCCACCAACCCAGACCTAGAGCTTAGGTTCCTCTGCTTAGAGGTGACGAGCAAGCTGCCTGCCTGTTGCTGGAACCTTCATTCATCAACAAACACACTTTAAGATTCACGTGTTTTTTAATCTCAGCTAAATCACGTCCAAATTTATCGACACTCCTCAGAAATCTACGACTTCTGAAAATTTGATCTATACACATTTCAACTACCCCGCCCTCAACCGTCAACATGGCAGACCACGAAGCCCAGATCGTGGAGTTTGCAGGCCTGAGCGGCGCAAGCCCTGAAGAGGTTCGCATCTGTCTGACTCGCACTGAGTACTCCAGCTAACGCGCCCAAGGCCAGACAGTATCTCGAAGCCCACAACTGGGATCTCGCCGAGGCCAGCAATGCTTGGTTTCGTGACGCCGAAGATGACAACCGCGACACATCCACAGCTCCCCCTGCCGCTGCAGCTCCTGACAATTACACTGGCCCTCGAACCCTCGACGGTCGACCAGCTCCAGAGGCTGCCCGCAACAGCCAACCTGCCCGCAAACCTGCCGCATCACAACAGAGGAAGAAGGGGATTGCTACTCTAGGATCTCTCGGTGGCTCATCCCACCAGCACGACCACGGTGATGAGGATGATGATGACTTCGACGGCGAAGACGATGATGGACGAGGAAACTTGTTTGCCGGTGGTGAGAAGTCTGGGTTGGCTGTTCAAGATCCGCACCAGGAGGGCGGCCCCAAGAAGATCATCAGCGACATTCTCGCCAAAGCACGAGCGTAAGTCTCTGAGCATTTGAAGGTGAATTTAACTAACAGATTAGCAACGCTCAACGCCCCGAAGCCGAGAACGAGGCTGGCCCTTCTGAGCCCAGTCGCTTCCGAGGAACTGGACAGACCCTTGGCGGAGACGGTGTCGAGAGTCGTAGCATTCCTGATCCTCACGGCCCAGCTCGCTCTTCAAACGCCGAACCTCAAGAACGAGTTCTTCACATCTGGCAAGATGGCTTCAGTATCGATGATGGTGACCTTCGCCGATTTGACGATCCCGCAAACCAGGCTGACCTCGCCCTGATCCGAGCTGGTCGCGCACCCCTTCACCTCATGAACGTGCAGCATGACCAGCCCATCGATGTCAAGCTTCACCAGCACGACACACCATACCAGGCACAGCCCAAGAAGTACAGACCTTTCGGTGGTTCTGGTCAGCGACTTGGAGCTGTTGTCCCCGGTGTTGAGGGCTCAAGCTCTTCTCCTGCCCCTGCTGCTTCTTCCGCCGCTCCCTCGTCATCCAACGCTCCCACCGTCGATGATGCTCAGCCTACCATCATGATTCGAATCCAGATGCCCGATGGCACACGTCTACCTGCTCGGTTTAACACAACCCACACTGTTGACGATGTCTACGGCTTCGTACAGGGAGCGTCGCCAGACACCCGAACTCGATCGTGGGTTCTTTCCACAACATTCCCCAACAAGGATCATACCGACCGCAGCATGGTTCTTGGCGAGATGCCCGAGTTCAAGAAGGGAGGTACCGCCGTTGTCAAGTGGACTTAGAAATGGAAAAATCGGCGTTGAGGTTGATTTACGGACTGGCCAACAAATGCAGATGCTAGCATTGACTTATAGAGGTCATGGATAGAATCACAGATAGCTAAAATGCGAAATGAATTGTAAATGAGCCGTGTATGCATATATGTAATTGATACTCAAAATATCACATTGATTGGTATCTCAACACCTAACGCCAAATAACAAGCCATACGCCGTGATAACTCCGATCTATGCGGTCGTGTCAGTTTAGGCGGCAGCAGTGGCGGTGTTGTGAGCTGGTGTTGCGGGGCCATCCAGGAATCTGAAGTGCTCAATAGCGATCTGACAATTGAGCATGGCAGCGTTGAACCGAGCTTCTCCAGGTGGAAGAACAACCATGAGATACGTGTTTGTCGTGAACTTGAGAATAAACAGACTGAATCGATTACCGGCCTTGTGCTCCATTCGAATGAACTGCTCGGCATTGCGCGGCGTACCGGTGAAGCGCGAAATACTCTGCTTGAAGTGCTTCATGATGTTGGACATGCGCTCTAGTCGATCCTCAGTTGGGTTTCGTTGTCCTTCAGATGATGTCCAGGATGATACGGCGAGGAATGAGGTGCGCTCGAATAGCAGCAGCTCTTCAGCTTCGATGGCGAGACCTAGGTTTGCGAGATTTCGCTCAATCACAGAAAGATTAGGCACAAGGTCGTGGATAATCGACGCCCACGCTTTATACAAGCTCTGATCCCAGATCGACGTCGCAAATGGCGTGAGCTCAATCGACGACGTAGAAATACCGACTGAATTCGCATACTCAAAGGTCTTTTGTCGCACAACCCGAATGCGCTCGTCGTAAACGGACTCGCGTGCCGTAGGAACAACGAGATCCATCTTGTGAATGAGGATATAAATCTTTGCGGCAGGCGAGTATTGCAGGAGCGCGGAGAGGATGGAGACGTAGGTTGCGAGATCGCGGTCGACGTCGCGGGATTCAATGTCGAAGACGTAAATCAGCACGCCGACGTTGGAAAAGACGTGCACGCGCTGCTGCGAGAGATAGTTCTCCATAAAGGCCTCTTGACCACCGCAGTCCCAGAGGTTGAGGGTAAGGTTTCCGAGGAACTTGACGTGCGAAAGATCGATATCGATAGTTGCGCCCCTAAACAATCAGCATAACCCTCAGAACTAGGTAACGGGGGAAAACTTACAGTCTTCGCGTGTCGCGGGCAATGTAGTTGCTAAAGATAATACTCCTCATGCTCGACTTGCCGGAGCCGGACTTTCCCATGAGGAGGACCTTTTTCTTCTTGGGCTTCTTGACTTCGCCGAGGAGTTCGGGGGCGGGCTGGGCCTCGGCGAGGGAGGTATCGATGTAGGAGGCCATGATGTGAGGTCGTTGGTGTTGGTGTTGGTGATGATGGAGGGTTGGAAAGTTGCAGTGGAGGGGACGTGATGAAAGGTAGCTTGCCTTAGCTTTTGGCGCTTGCGTCTTTTGGGGTTTAGCGCCCGTCCCCGGATATGGTCAGAGGATGAAACGTCTTGGCTGGTCTTCCAATTGCTGTATCCTTTTTGGTAAGCTAAAGTTCTGTTTGTGTTTTTACCTGAGTCTTGAGTGAACTATGTTTCTCTTATGGATCGAGTTTCTGTGAAGCTCGGCGAGAGCTTCTGGATACTGTATCCGCAGAACGAGCTCTGTCTATCTGCTATATTCCGCATCAGCCAACATCGGACATGTTGTAGATATGCGTGGATAAAGTGCAATTGACAATATTTTATTACTTTAATTCCGAGAACTGAAGTTGGTATAACAAATTAGGGTCGTATTGCTAGGTCAATGCCGCCTAGGTAAACAAGGACTTGGTGAAGCCAGGTGCTGATGCGTGGGACAGGTTCATTCTTATGCAGCACTCAGTGATAGAACTCGACACCGAGAACAGATAACCTCAATAATAATAACCAAGAAATATCAACACGATAAGGGAAGCTTGCTAGAAATAGAAGTGTACGACTTTATTTTCGTGACGAAGACTAGGCCTCGCCGAATAACCACTTGAAACACCAATGCTTAATTGTAACATGACAGCCTGTTGACTCAAAAATCACATCAAACATAAAACGATCCGACATTACACTTATATAGTAATTCACTGACAATCCAGTGGATCATCCCGTGCTACTGCTGCTGTAGTTATAGGAGGACAACTCATGCCAACACCACTCCTTATCTCCTGTCAGACAATATTTATGCACTCCACGCGGATATTTACACAAAACACTTGAATCCTTCCTTTTAAAATGGCCTTTCACTTGCTATATAGTCACAAGGTATTTTCCCCTTGTATATCAATTGACAGAGTAGGGATTCGTGGGAGTCATCGAGATTTTGTTCAGCTGAGACGGGGTTAAACTACCAGTTCGTCTAATCTCACCACAAAATCTAGTGGATGAAAGTTTTAAGCATGCTCGCTCAGGATAATATTCTCTGTATGCTCTATAGTGGTCCTTCTTCTGATATTTGGCATCAACATGAAGTTCCATTCCTGTTCTCTTCCTTACAGCGATCCGGTACCATAATCGTGCTGTTGTTTCGTGTGATGGAAGTCAGCATCTACAAAACAACAAGCACATAATGCTCCAAATTTTTTGAAACATCAGATTCAGATACCAGTGACTAGCCTTCGCTTTTCATGGTACTCTTCGTCATTATACACATTCAGTCCCTTCGCCAAAGTGTTGATCACCCAAGGCATAGGGTAACACTCCGCCAACCAAGCGAAGCCACTGAGCTAACGACACCATCCAATCCCAGAGTGCCTAAAAGCCAGGAAGGGAAACAAGAGAATGCGCTAGAACTGTACAAGTATAGCTTGTTTCGTCTATCATCTCAACGTTAAACATGAAACCAGTTCAATAACACGGATTAATTCCATGAGTGAGGTGCAGTATATGGGTATATATAAACCAAATCTAACTGCCACCCTGTAAATGTTTATTACATAACTCCAATGTCCCCAAAGCATACCATATAAATCATCGCTCATTCTCCCTGAGAATATGACGGCCTCTCAATTGACGGACTCGCCGAGATCTTATCGTTACCTGGACTCACCGACCCTGTCAGTATTGCCCAGACATTCGATTCAGAACTCTTATGGTCGACAATATCACTGAAAAGGTCAGCCTCGATCTTCCCGACGGCGACAAGAACTTACGTCCGGTTATCCTCATCCCCTCCGTAGAGGGCATCGTCGTCCAGATATTTCAGCCGACCAAGACCAACTGGATCATTACCAAAGCTCACAAACTGAAAGGCGAAAGCGGTGTCGCCAATGCCCTTATCTTCCATTCGCTTGATAATCTTCGTTATACAGGCCTCGGCACCTTTCTCTTCACGTGAATCACCGTGCTCCCATTTTCCATCTGTCAGGATAATAACGCTCGTTGGACGTTTGGGATCCACCATGTTAGCATCTGAGAATATCTGGTTGAATGAGTGCTTCATATTGCAGAGGGTTTCAGCGTCGTTGCCACTGAGCCAGTGCCGTACTGGGTTGATGAACTTGTCCAGAGCGTTTCTCATCAACTCCATCTTGAGAAGAACCCGAGGCCGACGCTCTATCGGGAATTTCTTGTCTGGTTTCGAAGTGAAGCGGATTTCTGGACCAGATTGATCGATCTTCCAGACGAGCCATACCAAAACCTCCAACACTTTAAGTACCTCGCGCTCCCTATCACGCATCGTCTCAGAATCGTCTATTATAAAGACAAACCGCCGATTTCCCATCCGATTGCGGAACTTTTCGTAGCCCTCCAATGATTCCCTTTTACCATTCTTCTTGCGGTGACTGACAACATTGTCGACAGTGAGGTACCCATACAAACCCATTTCATTCTGTTTCTGTGGGGTGAGTCTGTTGATGTCGACAGATGTCTTGGCAGTGTTGGCGTCGGGGATCGAATGGTAATGATTATCTTGAGCAGGAAGTGAGATGCCAGGATGTGTTGGAGAACCCAGAGTGTTTCCAAGATTGAACTCCTTGGAAGATACCGCTGACGCAGGGGACGATTTGCCTTCCAGCTCAGATATAGCCTGGAAACCATTGTGACTCCATTGAGCTGATATGTGGCGATCGATTGAGGTTCCGTTATTCGAAACCATGCGAGTGTTGATGCCAAGGGGGTCTCGCTGGTGTATATCGGGGCGATCCAAAGCCATACCCATCTGGTGCGAAGGTCCTGGATGGGAGGATGGCCGCTGGTGAGGAGATCGGTCTGGCTGAAACAACGACTCAGCTATGTTCATGGGTGACTGAGTGAGTATCGGAGTGTTGTGGAAGCCGGTTTGAGGTAAGATAGGCGTGGTATGATGACCTAAGGGGGGAACAGGGTGAAAGACTTCCCGGTAATTTCTCTCAAAGGTTTTCCAGATAAGGATGGGGGATTGTCTTTCTCGATATGGTACAAGCATCCAATGCTCGACGAGACTGCAGACATTCCGTGAGAGGAAGATGGGACCTTGTAGCGCATCGAGTGCAGCTGCATGTGATTTCACAACACAAGTAAGCGCTGTGGAACTGTTGTGGAAACATTCGCCAAAGCTGCCATCGGCAAGAAGTGGCCAATGTGTCAGTATCTCCCTTCTGCGATCGCTGGCAGCTTCATCAAGGGCAGCCGTGCCGCCAGTAACCCAGACAATTGCTTCGCTGATGACACAACCAAGAGACCAGACATCGGAGGCTACTGGAACCTGCATAAAACCCTTCTCCTGGTCCCTGTAGAGCCTGGTTGCTTCGGGAGAGCCTGTTGAGGTTTGTTAGCGTAATCCAATACTGTGAGAAGAGGGTGGTTACAATATGTCCTGTTTCCATCATTATCCTGGAAACTGGATTCATCCTCATCTATTGGTCGATCGGGTGTCGCAGTGTCGGAATCAGCAAGCTTCATTCGGAAGCCATATGAGTATCGCCCATCTTGACCAGGGAATACCAAGATGTTGGCAGGCTTGATATCACGGTGAGCACTACGACATTAGTAACAACCAAGAAAACTGGGAGTGCCACGTACAACCCTGTTCGTTGATTCCTAGGACCGCCTCCAAGGTTTTGTATCTTGTCGATGGCTTTCGTAAGACCCATCAAGCCATATAAGAAATACCGCCGCTCTTCTTCGGTTATTGGTCTTTCGTTGCGCTTGAACAGTTCGAGAAGGCTGCCTTCACTCGCATGTTCCAGGATGATTGTTCTGCTCAAATGAACCAAGATATTTCACAATGTAATCACAGGACTCGATCGCGGCGAATGCGTTGTATTCCTTGATCCATGCATCGCGCAAAGTTTCTTTCTCTCGTGTGCGGTACTCTTTAAAGACAACGGTACCCTGCTCAAGTTAGTTGGCGTGGGAAATGCGGAGGAGGCAATTTACCGTCGGACTCCATTCGTGATCGAAGCATTCAGGGTACAAGGTTACAACCCTAATAATTGATTTAGAGTAGCTCGAATCAGTTGTTATCGTGAAAGTCGTTTTGCTAGGTAATATTTGCCGAGGATCGATGTATCGCTTATCCATGGGGGTATGTCTCGAGAATATCAGAGGACAGAACATCCATTGGTTATCGCAAAACTCCTTCATGTCGTCGACAAGTGCAGGATCATCGCCGAAACATCGCGGATTGAGTAAAGGCAGTTGCAGGTCCTGGTAACCATTGGAGGTGAAGTTGTTGATGAGGTATGTCCTGCTGATGTACACCAAAATGGAGAAGATGTTCAAGTAGCCATTCTCAATCGTCGTAGGAAGAGCGTGGATGTTGCGATCGATCGCTCGAGGTAACCTTCGCTGGCCACTTTTCTTCCACCATCTTGCCGTAACTGCAGGACTCACGAACCTGGTCACAATGTCGTTTCCGTCGAGTCCCGGTTGCGATTCCTGCCGCACATATCGTATGAACTCCTCATTGCGCTCGTCGCGCGGGCGCTTTCTGGGATTGGACATGTCGGCTATTCAAGGAGGTTCTCTCTGCTGGAATAAGCTCACAGCCACAAATCTCAACTGGTCGGCTATTCAAGGAGGACCATCAGAGTCCGGCGTGTAGGTGAAAACAGCAATCTTTGTGTTCCAATTGTGTACAATCTAGATATACAGAAGAGGGGAATCTGGTGATGTTGATGGATGGTAAAAGTGGTGGAGGTCTTTTCTGATAAATTATTTAAGGTCGCGGGAGAGTGGTTCGCATAAAAGGCTGTGCGATCTTTTCCGACAAGGCACTTTCCAATTCATACTAATTCAGGCCATCATCTTTCCAGATTGGTTAGGAAGGGTGTGCATATGCAGCAAGGCTCTCCTCTGCAACATTGTATCATGCCCACCACTATCTGGCCAAGTAGGCTGTGTCGGGGGATGCCTTGAAAAGCAAAGCCATTATTTGTCTGCCTTCTCGTATGATTTGGATCTCTGAACCGAAGATCTATACCTTGAAAGTGGCTGAGATGAGACATGGATATAGTTTATCATGAGGGCTTGTTCGAGACCAGATGACAGAGCCTCACAAGAGGGTGAGAGTGTAGGAGATGGTGCGACATGCCAATCGGCGCGGGGAACCAGGCTGCAGCCTAACAAATGATCCCACACATGGACATGAATCGACATCATCAGGCACATCCTGATTTGTGTAATAAGTATTGAGATACATCTTGTTCATAAGCTCATAACTCGTGTTGAAATCTATTATCTATAAAAAGTATAAATAGGAATAAATGGTAGGAAATAACATGAAATCGACACCCTAGGTTGTGCTGTGTTCCTCTAAGATGCGTGTTTGACTCTTTCGCTTTGCGGCCTGCGCAGCATGATAAGAATGATCATCCAAATAGCAATGGTGACGATCGTGATAGTGGCGGAAAGGCCAAAAAATAGAGAGAAAATCTGCTTGTTCAGTCTCCATGCCGCCTTTGCGCCCACTTGAGGCCATTCAAGGATACCGCTCTGAAAGAAAGACTGCCAGCCAAATTAGTTGTTGCAAAATGTCCAAGGACACAGTGACATACAGCCATGAATGTTCCAGGGAGGAAAATCAGAGTCACAAAAGTGATGATATGCATCGAGCTCGTCTCTTGCTTGGTCTTGCTGGCGATATTCTCCATATTTCGAGTCGACAAGTGTGCGCTCTCTGCGTAGATCTTGTTGATCTGAATGGTTTTGTATTGGAGAATGGTGTTATACTAAGGAAGTCAGTCTTGAGTCTCTCAGTATTGAAAAGTGAATTACCATTTCTTTGCTCTCCTTGACGAGCAATAGCAGCGCATTGAGCTGCGCCTGATGAGCGTCTATATTGGCCTCGACATTTCGAGAGTGCCGACAATATCGAAGAAACGAATCCTCGCAACCTTTCTTGATCTCTTTCAGAGCGGGAAGCCGATACTGAGTCATAAGACACTGGTAGTGCTCGCGGATCTGTCTGATGACTTGGTTGTTTAGCTTGAGAACCAGGAGCGCTTCTTGAATCGTCTCCAAGCCTTGTTGCAATTTTTGGAGCTCGTCAAAAGAAAACACTTCAAGTCTCTCAAGTCTTTTGACTCGGTCATTGAGATCACCCCACGGATCCTCTTTTTCATTGCTTTGACTGCGCGCTGCCCCAGATTCGAGACTCGTCATATGTGAGAGCCTTTTCGAAGGAGACTCAGCCAACCCTGTTATGATTTTCACGTCTTTTGTAAGGGCTGACTCGTCTTTTATGGCGGGGGTTCTCGCTTTGTCCACAAGTGGTTTGATCCCATCAAAGAGTTCGTTGATGTAGAATATCCAATCATCATCACACCAGTCAATCAGCAAAGTGAGAACCTCAAGAGAAGACGAGAACGCCCGTGGAACAGATTCTAGAAAGCTTGACTGGAGACATTTATTCTCAGCCAAAGCTTCTTGGAACAACTGCTCGTTCAGTGAGTTTCCCTTGCAGGTCACCCAAAACGACTGCCCGCTTTTGATGTCAAAGGAATGATATACTGCGAGTTGCCGGACTCCCCAAGATCTGTTTGGGACAGAGGTGGAGCTCTCGACGGATCTCAAGACAAAAGAATACCTAATTTCTCGCCCCGAGAGACCCATTCGATCGAGAGGGAGGATATCGTCCTCGGACGAGAGCAGCGTATTGTCGTCGTTGAATTGAGGAAGGTTACACCATTCCTGAGCAGAGTGTGACCGTCGGAAGGAGTAGAGGCAGCTTAGGAACGAAGGCGGAATTTGTTGATACGTGCATAGATATTTGAACATCGTAATTGGGCATCTGACTTGATCTTTGGAAGATCTGGATTGGAGAGACTTGCATTTGTTAAGTCCTGTACCAGAGTAAAGACCATGGAACTTACACATATCTCATCTTTGGGGCTTTCTTGTTTGGCTGCAGCCGAAGTAAGAGATCTCCCATGGTCTTGACATCACCCGAGAGCGATTGACAGTTGCACGGAGTCATGCAATCGCAGGTTTCAAAGATCTTAAGACAAGCATTTTCAGGTCTCGGGTGGAAGATCCGAGCTGCTTCTTGATTCCAAGTAGTGGCTACTGCTTGCCGGGCTCTGGCACTCCTTCTGCTGCTGGAAGAATTTTGAGGGTAGTTGTGAGAAGCATCGCATATCCTGTCGAAGTAACGTTCTTGTTCGGATAGCTCCATAGTAGTGATACTATTTTGGGAGGACATGATAGTGTATGGAAATTTGATAAATGAGCTAGTGCTTGAAGACTTCATAGATTACTCGGGACCAAGCTATTTTATTTCCATGAAGACAATTCCAATTCCATAGAACAAGGATCCAAGATTCGCACAGCCTAGATCATATGCAACGGCAAATTCGATGAAGAGTGCCTGGTATTGACTGTGCTCAGAAGGAAGTTGGCAGTGATGGTTGTGAAGGTGTGAATGAAGGTGGTAAGAGAGAGACAATGTGTATGAGGCCAGGTAGGGCACTGATATACAAAGTGGCTGAGTCGAAGGCGCATACAACTTGCCTCATGTAACCCGAACAGAACACTCAGTATTGCTCATATTCGTAAATGACTAGAAGAAAACGCAGGGGTTCAAATTGGATACTGTGAAAAGATATGTCAATAATGTATTATAGCCATTTGCATATTTCATGCCGCGAGATCATGGATTTCTTCTTTCTCAGCCTATTCCACATGTCAGCTGCTGGGTTAGGGACATCACGAGACACAGAAATGCGACAAGATAACCCACTTCAGTCAAGTCTCTTGGAAGATAGAATACAAGCTCGTTATCTACAGGCTGAAGCCACGGATCAGCTTCTGATTCATGAAAGCATTGCCACTCTCAGTGTCCCGATCTACATACCTCGACCTCAATACTCTGGTCATTAAACAAGGCCTGAAGGTACGCTCGTACATCCTCTAGCCGCAACTTGTATGCCATAATAGAGTTGTGCTTCATGGTGGCAGCCAATTGATTGATGATTGTACAATGCGGTTAGATTCTGATGACGGGGTCTTGGTTTGCTCCGTTCTGTACCGCGCAAAGGTCGCCTTGGGCGTTCTTGTCACCTGAAGATAGTCTGCCTCGGGGATGTTTGAGGACTGTGCCATTCATGACGGCCAGGTTGCTAGATATTCGCTCTACCGATGGCTGCGGCTCAAGATAACGCGGGGCTTGCTCGGAGTATCAGAGGGCGATTGGTAGATCCTCGCTAGGCAGCGCAACGGGCCGGGCTTAGGGGATTAGGCTCTCGGATCAATTGCCTATCAAGTTCGAAGTGTGACCTCTGTACGCCATATTGCAGCTGAAAAGGCGCCAAGAGAGGCACAAGCAACAAGGGGGGTTGAAATGATTGATGCTGTTGGCTGACAGCGTGCTGGTCTTGGGGCGATGGCCCTCCGGGGGCAAGAAAACACCGAACCTTGATATAGGGTGTTAAAATAAACCAAGTAAAGGGTCCCCTAAGTATAGGCTAAATTTACCTAAAGATTTTAATCTATTAGGGTTAAGGTCCTGAGTTTTCTTTCCTCCCCTAGGATGGCTTATAATTTGGTCATGCAGGTGATTGCGAAGTCGACATGCAGCGAGGTGCAGTATGGCGTGACTCTTGATTGACTGAGTCTTAATCCGCACCAGGAAAGACACAGAAAAGTGGAAGAAGCATAAGATGCGAAGGGCCTGCAACGTCTTTGTGTCCCCTTTAGAAGTGTTTAACAATGCCGTGTCAATGTTTCACAAAGCGGCTATAAGCAACTGCCTCAAGAATGACTCAAAACTGCGGATCAGTCAACATTTGATTCCCGGAAGTTATACACCAGATCTGTGCGATTCTGATCAAGACACTGACCGAAACAACTTTTCTTGGTGTTGCATTCTTGATTGATGGAGTGATCGAAAATATGTCGACTCTGTCAAGTCGAATTCGTCAGCAGTGCTGACGTCGGGTTGATGATTGGCGAGCTTGAGGACATCGGGCTCTGTCTACATACGCAAACAAGTATCTTGGATTGATGCTGGAGATTTGGGCAGTGTAGACAGGGATTTCAATTTGTGCGACAGTTGTTGCGAGAATTGCTTGTGACTGGGAATGTAGATGTAATGCTCAGACTCGAGTTACTTGGAGATGTTAAGAAATGCAAGTTGAAAGCGAACGAAAAGAACCTAATGTACGGTCAGTTCCTGAGCCAAAGTACCTACTTGTGATGGTGGTGTAAACTTGGGAAGTTGCGTCGGGAACCATTGGAAAATTGTGGAAAGTTCAACTCTTGCATCGCCATAAACCTCAAAATGATCCGTTCAATCTTTTCTTGGATCAGCTTCTGGACATTCAGGTCACCGACCCTAAAAAAGACCAAACCAACAAGAGCTTCGTCCAGAGTCAAGACTGTCCGAACTCCGTTTCAATTACAGAGCTTGCTGCTTGTCGGACACTTTTCGTCTCAGGACCCCATCAAGATCAGGCTGAGATTCTCGATTTTAAGGGCGCTGACCAGGAGCGTCGAATGAATTGAAGGATGCGACGCTGGTTACACCACTCAAATCAAATGTCGCCGGGATGACAGCAACGGTTTCGTCAGGCGGGGAAACGTTGGGGTCCGATTCCGCCCTACAAGGCTGCTTTAAACACAAGCTTTTAGCTGATGTGGAGAAACAAGCTTGGCTTCGTCCCTGAATCAAATCCGTTCGGCATAACCTTCTTAAAACCGTCCCTGAAGCAAAGCCAATAACGAGTGCGTCGGTGCGAGCCGTCATTAATCCTCTCTCCTTCAAGTGCCGTGTTGGAACGGACACGGACTTGAGCACCAAACCCAGCCACAGTCCGTTCGTCTTGAGATGACGATGCAACCCTGCAAAGCCGGAATATAGCACTGAACTAAACCTGCATCGCCACACCGACACAGAAAATTCCGCTGCAACTGCCCTGAAACCAAGCCCGAGTCCGATCTCTGGCTTCAGTGTCACAGCCACATTCAAGATTCAAGTCCGCTTCTCAACCACAACAACTCAATCTCTGGTGATTTCTTGACCTACGGGCACGGTGAATACAGGAAAATCATCAGATCCGCCTTTGAGGTAACTTCAATGCGATGAAAAGGATAAGCTAGGATCCATGAGTCGTGGATCTAAATGAGACGTTTTCCCCGCCGTTGAGAAGTTTAATGATTCAATTTCATCAACGCTAGCATCAAAACAAACCGTTCAAACCGTGTTCACAATGGCTTCGAGATCAGACCCAAATGTTCCGCTGCTCAAGACGTGCCAAACGTGTTTTCATGCCAAGATCCGATGCGAGAAATCACAAGAGTCTGGAAAATGCGATAGGTGTTTGCGCCTGAACAAGACATGTGTTTTTAATCCTTCTCGGCGACGAAAGGCTTTGAGGCCTGGGTGAGAATTTTGTCCTTTGTGACTTACAATCACTAACTTGACTCAGGCCGTCAAGAAATCTTGAAGCTGCAAGCCCTACAAGATCGAGGTCACCATCCTTGACCTCAGCCAATGCGACTTCAGCAAATGTTACGGATACTTCGCCTGGCGTGTCCACGACACCAGCCAGCATTGATACCGAAGCATCTCACAACCCGTTCTCCAGGGGGCTGCTGTCATTCGAGAAAGGGCAAGAGTTTCTTGATACCTTTAGAATGCGCATGTCGCCTCATTTTCCGTTCGTGATAGTTGCAGAGTCGGTAACCATTCAGGGGTTGGTTCAAGACAGACCGACGTTGTGTGTTGCGATACTCGCAGCAGCTTCGCATGAGGATCTCAAGCTTCAACAAAGTTTAGGCAAGCTATTCAACGAAATTGTACTTGTCAGGATGATAAAAGGACCTTTTGCAACATTGGATATGCTGCAAGGGCTGTTGGTGCATTTGGCTTGGTGAGTACTACGTCTTCTCAGACTTCGTCGCTAATGATCAGGGCGCATTTTCATCAAGGAACAATGAAGTACACCCAGCACCTGTCACTCGCAGCAAGCATCATCTCAGATATGAGACTTGATCGACCGAGAGTTGCAAGTCTATGGGCTTTGAGTCGAGAGAGCAAGCATGGGTCTGGTGAAATGACGCACGACGAGATGAGAGCTCTGGCCGGGACTTATTATCTCTCTTCAAGGTATGTCGTACAATAAAGTCTAAGCCACATCTAACACGCAAAAGTTCCGCTGTATTGTTGCAAAAGTCGCACCACTTTCGATACTCTCCATTTATCCTCGAATGCTGTCACAGCCTCTTATCTGGGGGAACTGCGCCCTCTGACAGACATCTTCCATACATCATATATCTTCAAAAGCTCACTGAGGAGGTCGACGATGCAGTGATCGAAGCCACAGGAGCAATACGAGGGTCAAGGCAAGATAAGTTGCCTGCCGAGCTACATAGAATCAGAGAGCGATATACGTCGACAAAATCATCCTTGCCGTTTCCGCTCAGTGAGAGTCGTAAGTGCCTGTTCTGATCAGAGTTGAAGAATGTCAACTGACACGCCTAGCCACGATTCTTCTTCAGTTGCACGTCCTTGACCTCCTTATCTGCCAACCCTCACCGGATGGCATCTCCTATGGCCCAAACGGTTTCCAAAGTCTTCAGCAAGGTGCAGATCAAAGCCGACTTCTCGACTGGCTCTCACAAAGCATGTCTGCTGCAAAGTCCCTCATCAGCGTGATCCTCCTTCTCCCACAAGGCGACGAAGACACGATGCCTAACATCGGCTGGATCATGCTGTACTGCGCAGTCTCTCTATCAGTACGACTCGACCTTGTAGCAGCACAACCCGAAAATGCACAAACTGCGGGCCATCTTCGACGTATTCTCGACATGCCTCACACCCTTCGTCAAATTGTCCTCCGCATGGAATCTGCTTCAAACTCGAATCCAGGGGATGGTGAATCAGATCCATACTTTGGTCTTGCAAGAAGAGCCCGGCGTATCGAAAGGTGGTATCTTGAGCGTTGTGGTCCTGTCGAATCGCCTGAAGTTGGGAGTCTTTTCGGATCTACCGAGACATCCCCTTCAAACCCATTCACCGCAGATATTGGACTCACCCCATCATCTTTTCAAGACCCTGGCTTGGTGCCGAGTCTTCAAATAACAGGCGAATCAGACGATACGTGGATGACCAACATATTGGCAGACCTCGAGGTTGACCCAGGGATGGAAAGCTTGCTGTTTACTGGACCTTTTGACTTTCTCGGTGAGCGTCAACAATAGGGTCGAGCAATGGACTTATATACCTTGGTACGGATACGGATAAGGAGAAGCGTCGGAGTTGTTGATAGCAATTAAATTACGCCCGTTGGATCTTTCATTTGTGTTACATATTACATCCCGTATACCGTCGGACCAATACCCAAACTCCGTCTATGTCTATGTTCATGTACATCGTTGACTATTTTTTACCCTTCTTCCCCGCAGCTTTTTTATGCTTCTCTTTGCCCTTCTTGATGGCATCGACGAGCTCCTCGATCTCGGCCTCCTTTTCCTTTTCAGTCTTTTCCTTGGCATTCTTCTCATCAGCAGCCTTTTTGGCAGCTCTCTTCTTGGCCTGAATCTTCTCGACCTTTTCAATCAGAGCATCGCTCTCTTGCCACAATTTCTTGGCGACTTCTTCATCCTTGACTTCCTTGCGCGCAAAGTCGACCTCCATACACTCCTTGATGAGCTTTCCGCCGGGACCTCGAGCAAAGTCATTGTCCATGGCGGCGTAGAGGATGGATTGGGCGGCCATGTGAGGAGACTTGAGGAGGAACCAGGGAACCAAGTAGCCAGCGAGGTAGATTGCAAGTCCCCAGAGAGATCCACGCGTCAACCAGCGACGGGTGCTAGGGGTTCGAGCGAGACCGGGGTCTACGAAGACTACTCGGGTGTTGTTGGGAGCCTTGTCGGGTCGCTCGTAGGCATCGAGGTGCTTCTGGAATGCTTGACCAAAGACGTTCATGGCGAGTTTGCTGCGAGCATATGCGGTACCAGGACTCCAGTTGGCCGTTGAGACAGGCTCCTTGAGGGACGGTGATCCGATGTAGGATGAGCAGGTAGGAATAATAACTCGAACATCTCGATCGATGGGCTGCGCACGAAGAGCAGGACTTAGAATACCGAGTAAATGGAAATTAGCCAAAAAGTTGACCATCCACGTCTCCTCAATACCCTCATCCGACTCCCTCCTCTTTCCACCAGGGGGTGTCATGGTAGCAGCGCACAGAATAATCATATCCAATCGTCGAGGCGGCGCATTATCAATCCACTTGGTCGCAAACGTCCGAATACTGTAAAAATCCGACAAATCGACTTGTTCCGTGTAGATCATCTGGTTATTCGTCTTCTGTCTTAGATCCTGGATATACTCGACGAGGAAGGGATCCGACGGAGGCGCCTGTGATAGCAGAACCAGCTGCGCGCCCTGAGCTGCGAGTCCGAGGGCCGTTTGGGCGCCTATACCGGACGTTCCGCCGGTCATCATGACGACTTTGCCATGGAGGAGGCGAGGGCTGGGATTCTTGCGGCCGGATGTCCAGATTTTGAGGAGGGTTAGGAGGGTGAGGGTGAGAATGGTGTAGATTATTGTGCGGCTGTGCTGCCGGACTTGTTCGGGGATGCCATTTTCGAGGACGCCGAGGAAGAGAACGAGAGGCATGGCGATAAGTTGATGCGGTGTTGTTCAGCGCATGTTGGAGGGTTGCTGCGCTAAGGAAGACATGATGGAGATTTGGTGTCGTGGCCCTCTAAAGGATCTTCACGTGATCGCCTTGTACTTGCCATGAGCTTCAACTTGAACATCATCACAACAGCTTGGACGTCGACAAATAAAATATTAATTGACTACTTATATCTGACTCGTAATCCATTCCCATGATTAATCTCGATATCTGTCATCTTTCTTCTTCCTCATCCAAATCTCACCAACTGGATCACCGGGATCAGCTACACACTCCCAATCACCAATACCGTGTTGAGCAGAGGCCTTTCTAACACCCCTACCACCACCGCCAATGATGAGATTTCCAGGCCGATAATTTTCATCAAGCTTCATACGACGAATGACACTTCCATGGACTCGTACTGTATCAGGTATATCTCGGACTTCACCTCCGGGGAGGGGCCAGCGAATTGGCTTCCATGATCCGTCGGACTGAAGATCCATTCTACGAAAGGGCATGTATTCCATGATTTTCCAGGCTGTTACGGCGAAGGGACCGAGACCTTGGCCGTATTCGAGGGAGTCGTGGATTCGAGCTGTGCATGCCCCGTGCATTACGCTGTGGAAATCGTTCTTGGGATGGTCTTCTTTTTCGTCCATTGGCATATCAGGTGCACGACCTGGACCTCCACTGCCGCTGGAAACTCGAAGATCAGGAATCGGAGGCCGTCCTGTAGCTTCTTGCCAGTCATGAGCAGCACAGCATCCCATCTCAGCGACCTTCTCGTCGTCAAACGTGAGGCCAGCTTTCTGAGCTTCTCTTACGATCCACGCAAGGGGGATGTGACTGGTACTCTTGCTGCCTTCAAGCATTTCCCAGCCTCCGCCGACATCAGCGTGACCACCAGAGAACCAAACTTCGTCAATGTCTTGGGCGGCGTCATCGTCGATGTTGTTGATCTCATCAAGTGCCAGACCAGAGAGGTTGGAGAAGTTATCTGGATCACCACATTGGCTTGGTCTTCTGCACGATCTCGAGCGAGCTCGGTACGGGGCATATGCGTTGCCTTTCTTCTTTCGGCCGCCTCTTTTGTCGTTAGGAGAGAGATGGTTGCTTTTTCTGCCTCTATCGTTGTGTCCGTTGGCATCGTGTCCGTTAAGTTCTTCGCGGACGTCATTGATTGCCTTGTGGAAGTGATGGCCTTTGTCATCCTTCTGCTTGGGCCGATCTTGGTACATGAGATCCTGACGAAACTTGGCTCGTCTCTCGTCGATACTGACGGCGTGGCGGATTACTCGTGCACTACTGCGTGCGGTGTACGGGAACTTGCTGCGCTGCATCCAAGCTGTCTCGAACCTTGGAACAGAATTGACTGTATCAAACAGGCCAAGGAAACGGATACGACCAACTGGACGAGAGAACGTTTCTCGAAAGCCCTTCATGAACTGAAACATTTCGTCGCGCTTCTTCTTTGCGGCCTCGGTCTCTTTGCTCGGTGGCTTGTCGCAGTCTTCCTCGTCTTCGGGAACCTGCTCACGGCCTTGCCACTGAGCAAATGCCTTCCACGCGAACTTGACCATTTCTTCATTGCCGTGCGACAAGAGTCCGATATAGTCGAGCATCTCAGCAAGGAAACGTGCGATATAAGCTCCTCGACTGAAACCAAACATGTAAATCTCATCGCCGGGGTTATAAAATCGCATGAGGAATCGATAGCCTCCTACGACATGCTGGTCGAATGAAGAGCCAATGGCCGAGTCTTTGGCTTTTTGATACCAAGAGCCAAAGCGAGCCCGAATGCCGGTATGAGTGAGTGATCCTGAGACGACATATGTTCCAATGCCAGCTGGATTGTGTAAGTTGAATGTGACTGCGATGAGAGGGTCACTTACGTTGGTAGTAGTGGTATTGGTCATCGGCTTGACGGTCAAGCATTCGAAAGATCTTGAGAATGTTGCTGTCACTATCGTCACCATGGAACTTGTTCCCTGTTCCATCGAAACAGAGAACAAGCTTCCGAGGCTTTCGCCCATATCCGATGCCTGCGTCAGGTGCCATTCCCGGAGTTGAAGGTCTGCTCTGAAAATCTCGAGATGAATCAGGATGGCCTTTGACAGACTCATTCAGAGAATTCGGGGCAAGATGACTGTAGTCCATTGTAGCACACTCTCACTCGGTTACACCAGGCGGAGGTTTGTAACATCACACAAGGTGCTCACGAATGCAGCCGAGTGCAGCTGGGGAGCAGCCTCTTATGTTGGACATGACCACTAGCCCGGACTTTCTCAAATCTCATCGAACTGAACCATGTTTCGGTCAAAGATCAGCCAAGCGGTACACAATACAATAATTCCGGTATGCATCCCCGCAGCTACCTGCGGCGGTACAACAAGAACAAGATACCACAGCGGCTCAATGTCTTAGATGGCGGCGCCAGTGAACTGGTAGTGGGTGTTTCCAGGCTGACTATTTGATCTCTCCCGTCGATCTCACCCATGGCGATACCCTCTAAAGGGGCCGCTTGTCTCTGACTGGCTTGTGCATTCAGCCCAAGACATTTGAGGAGCTCAACAAGCGGACAAGAGACCATGGTCGAACCAAGATGGAGCTTTCACCGTGCCAACTCCACTAGGTCATCCTTGCATCTGGGGGTGCACCTCTCACCAACCAGAATTCGCTGATCGTCATCAATTGCCGATAGCTGTGAAGTTGGTACACCACTATCTCATTTTGGGAGACGTACAGATTGCCCGCGTCGAGCTGAGAACCCTCTTTGGGAGATTTGCATGATGATCTATTAGATGTGGCTGCCCGAGAGATTTTTTTGCTGTCGATCGACATCCCTGGTTCTTCTTGGTCAGAGTCTGAGCGCATGCCAATCGGAGAATGAATTGCTCCAGCGCGGAAGCTATCAGCCCGCTATTAAGGGCCGTCCCTAGGATGGCCTGGACGGACGGAAATGCGCAAACAAGCGTGAGAATTGGTGAATTGATAATGATTTGGAAGCTGAGACACTAACAAGCCATCGACGTTGGTGGCAGCCCAAGTCTGAGCAGCATTCAGCTCTATGAAGATCAATTGCTCTACTGATTCTGGTAACACTCGTAGTGACTCTACAGCTTACTGTCCTTCCAAACAGCATTCCTCTTCTCGACAAAACTCAAGACACCCTCCTTCATATTATCACCACCTTCCATCCCCTTATAAATCCCCCCGTCAATCCTGTTCGTGCTCTCCCTCGGCCCCTCAGCTTCCCACCCTCCCAAGAGACCCTCGCGCGTCACAATAATCGAGTCTGGCGAATTACCTGACATCTCAACAGCCCACTTCAGCGCCTCTTGCACAACGTCCTCCAGCTTGACAACCTTGTTCACAATACCCCAGTCAAGGAACTGCTGTGCGCTGTACATGCGGCCCAAGAGCGCTACTTCTGATGCCCGTTGTCGTCCTACCGTTCTGATAAGACGCGGTAGGGCACCTGCGATGGCGACGACGCCGCGCTTCACTTCTGGAAGACCGAATTTGGCTGTTTCGCTGGCGATGACCATGTCGACGTTGAGTGCCATTTCCATTCCACCGCCGAGACAGAGACCATTGACTGCTGCGATGACGGGCTTCTTTCCATGGCGGTTACTCAAGCCTCCAAAGCCGTTCTCTGCCCACCTCTCAACGTTCTTAACATTTCCCTCTGAGTTCTTGACGTTCCACTCTTTGAGATCTGCGCCAGCGCAGAATGCGCGTCCGGTGCCTGTCAAGATGGCACAGCGCAGTGTGGGCTCGTTGTCGTACCATCTCCAGAGACGGTCGAGATCAATGCTCATCTGGCGCTGGAGGGCATTGAGATGTTCAGGCCGGTTAATGGTGACGAGAACGATGTGAGGATGGGGAAATGAGACGGCGACGTGAGGCACCTTTGGGGGATTGAGTGACTTTGACATGATGATTATTGTTACTGTGATTGATGTTGCACAGTCTGGACGATTGATAATCTGGAGCTTGACCTCTCTTATTTACATCACTAACCACGGATACAAGCTCCAGGACCACGGTAACATCAGTGTGGGGAACCTCGGCACCTCGGAAGCTCCCCCAACAATGGCAACGCGCCGACGATCCCCCTCATTAAGAGAGACAGTCTGACAGAGACAGACACAGACAGAGACATTGGTAAGTTACTGTAGACTCAATTGTATATTCCCACAGCTCTCAAAACGCCCTCACCAAGTCTCATTGGTATTGCAACCCCATCGAATTATAATAATAGTACATTTTAAGCATACCCCCTTCACGCCGGTAGTCCACGCTTCTCGCTCTCAGTGAAAAAGATGACCATACGCCAGAGCTTCTTGACAAGATCCTCCGCCTCATCATCGAGTGCCTGTGAAACATGAGTCAGTAATTTGATCACAAGACATAATAAATTGGGGGGAAACGTACTCCTTCTAGCTCTTCCGCTAGAGCGGCTGCTGTACCGTGAGCGCGAAGATGTTCCTCCACTGCTTCGACGAGCATCTCCTCTTGTACACCGAGATACTCGACAATCTTCTTCTCCACGAATGGTCGGAGCTTGTCCTTCACCACTGCATCATCCATAAACTCCCACTTGACCTGCCATCCCCACAAGCCATCCTTGTCCGATGGGATCTCCTGGGCCAGGGATCGGACAGCCTGTGAGATTTCCTCCTCCGTCATATGCGCCGTAGCAGAAGAAGGCTCGAATTGGATAGGTACCAGTTGTCGCTTTGTAGAAGTATCCGCCTCTTCGTCGTCCAAGAGACCCTCCACCTCTGCGATTGTGCGCCGTTGTGGTGCTGCCCTGGATGCCTGAGCCTTCTGAGCTGCGGCTCCGAGGGATAGTTTGAACGGCTGAGGTGCAGCGGCGGGTGCTTGTCGCTGGTCCATCTCTTCGGCCTGCTTGTCGAGGAACGAGTCGGCCATACCGCGTGCACGCTCCATCTCAGCCTTTTCACGACGCTGTTCATCGTGCTCTGCCCTTCTGTCTGCTTCGTCTCGTGCTTCTTCCTCTGCACGATCACCAGCTCTCTTGCGAGCCCAGCCGCTGTGATCGCGATAGTAAGGGTGTGTCTTGCGACTTGCTTCTTTCTCATCATCCCATGCCTTTTCTCGCTCAAGCTGCTCCTGCTTTCGTTGTTCGAATGACTCTGCATCTTGACGTTCTCGCTCGCGCTCTCGATCTATTGCTGCTTGTCTTGATCGTTCTCTGTTGCTCCATTTACGCTCAGCTTCAAGGTATGCTTTGTCGTCCTCCTCATCCTTCTTGGACTTGTACCGTCGGTACAGTTCTCCATCGCTGGCGTCTGTATCGTCATCTTCCTGGTGAATAGAAAGGTCCGTGTTTGAAATACCTCCATTCACAAAGGCAACTCGCTGTCCATTCTGCCCCTTAGGTCCTGATGGTGCATTTGCTATGCTGCCTCTTGGGCCAAGAGGAATGTTGTTGGTAGCTGGTGGTGAATCGAGTCGAGAGTGTCGGGCTGGTCCATTCCGTCGTCGCTCCATCTCCTCCATCTCTTCTTCCTTTCTCAATCGCTCCAGATCTCGTTGATTGCTGCGCTCCCGGAAAGCAGCGATTTCTTGTGACACTACTTCCCTCATCTCAGCTGGAATATCTGCGAGTTCGTCCTCTTGAGCCAAAGGAATATTCACAACTTCGACATTCTCGCCAGACTCGGTGTTGCCCATTGTGATATCCTCATTTGTTGTGTTGGTCTTGGGGTAGAACAAATCGTGAACCACGTCCTTGAGCGCTGACCTGGCCGCCTCGAGCTTCTCCGATCCGATAGCACCGTCCTGATTCTCTTCGTAGGACTCCAGGTACTTGAGCGAACTCTCATCGACCATAACTTTGAGCTTCGTCTTTTCGATACCCTCGTACGCATCGTCTTTGGGTGCATCCGCGGCCACCGGTTGCCGCTTGACGGGAACTTCGACTTGTTGCTCGTGGAGGAGTTTGACTGCAGTACTCAGCGACCAAGGGTCCTCAAAAAGAGCGAAACCAAACTTAACGCCTTTATGGTCTTCTGTGACACTCGCTTCAGAATCCCACTTTCGCAGCTTTCCACAAGCACCCAGAAGTCGTAGGATCCCCTCGTCGCCGCCCAAGCCTTCGGGAATCTCGTTTATGAAGAGCGTTCGGAGCTTCTCCTCGTTCGTTGGGGGAACAAGTACCTGTGTTACTTCCCTCGCGCCTCGATCTCGATCACCGCCTCGGTCCATCCCCAAGCCAGGACGTCCACCGCTGGGCATGGGCATATCACGACCGCCCGCGGTGGGGGTACCGGGTTTACCCTGCTGCGATGTACCGAGTCGGATCACGGGGGCGTTGAAGTTGATGTTGGGCATGTTGGCAGGCGCTTGGAAGTTGGGTGGAAGGCCGCTTGGACGATTAGCTTGCTGGGCGCTAGACTGCTGGACACCTGGAGGTGCCATTCCCGGAGCAGAAGACATGCCTGGAGGAGGTCCTGCAAACATGTTAGAAGGGTAGTGAGGGTATTGCAGAGATTGCGCACCTAGACCAGGTGGAGGAGCCATTCCTGGAGGGGCATTGTTTGATCCGGGATATCCCCCATACGCAGGAGGCGCGCCGTAAGGATTGTCTACTCAAGTTAGCTCTGTTGATAGCGATTCAAGGGAAACATACTGCCATAAGGATTATACGCCATAGTGGCGCTGTCGCGTGCACGCGCGGAGAATCGGGGATGAGGATGATCGCGTAAGACTTTCGAGTAAACTATTCACGTCAGGATAACGATGGAATTGTTTTTGGATGTTGTTTCGCGATTCTTTATGCTGGCGCAAACCGTGTTGAGGCATCCAGGCACGAGGCTGAAATGTTTCAATGTGGGGCCGGTTTTCGGTCCACAATCCCGCCTTCTTTCGCCCCTACATTTTTCCGAATATCGCGACTTTTCTGCATCGCCTGTTTTGGGACGGCTATTGACGACGGCCATTGGCGGTTTAGCTATATCGACAGAATGTAAGTCAATTGGCCCTGTACTTTTGAACTTGATGCTGACAGATTTAGGGCCGCTTCGTTAAGAATTGGCAGCTCGATGCTGTCGAGAGTAGCTACACCTTCAACATGCCTCGCCAAGAGGACATTTACAACCTCACTCGCCTTCCGAGCAGGCCCCAAGATTCCCACAGGTGACGAGGCACCTCCAGCTGTTGCTCCTCTAGCTCGGTCGAACCCTCTTATTGGCAGTCTCCCTCCTTCGCCACCTCCCGCCGGCTCTGTCGCCGAATCATCCACCGAATCAAAGCCCAGGCACGCCTACGATGCTTCGAAACCCTTCAGTCTAGACATCGCATCCATCATTGCCAACAAATCCAGCGCATACGGCGCCGAAATTGACTCGGACCCAATTGCTCGACCTCAAATTCGCGCTAAGCCCGTCACTGGCCGTACAGTCTTCATCAAGGACCGAGTAACCAAGACAACTGGTCCCACCCCCATGGTAGCTCTTCGAGTTCTCAACAGAATCATCCGAGAGGACCAAGTCAAGAACAAATTCCACAGCCAAAAGTTCCACGAGCGAAAGGGACTCAAGAAGAAGAGACTAAGGAGTCAGCGATGGCGATCACGATTCAAGCATGGTTTCAAGGCGACTGTCAGCAGAGTTATGGAGCTCAAGAAGCAGGGCTGGTAGAGTGTAAAAGCACGGTGTACATTATATGAGAGCATGTAAACTATGATTAAAGAGAATTCATTATCGTGACTACATATATTCGTCGTCATCCCAATCCTTCGTTGGACTTGGCAAAGGGCTGGCCTTGATCTTGGGTCGTGATCTGAAGACTGCCTCCATATCCTCCTGAGCCATGAGTTCATCAGTGATGATGGTCATGTCTTCCTCTTCCACCTTGGGAAAGTAACTTCCCTCCTTCTTAGGGGGCGCCTTGGTCTTCCGCAGAGAGCGTCGCCTGTCCAACTGGGCCTTTTGTCTCGCCTTGTCGAAACCAGCCATGCTCTTCCGGGTCCGAGCAATGAGATCAAATTCTTCATCAACAGATGTTTGACTGGGGTCCTCCGCAGACACAGGTTCCGAAGACGTTGGTGGGGATAAATCGATATCTTCATTATCAGGGTCGAAGGCTCCGCGAGCCATGGTCAGGCGAGTTCGTTCTGCAAGTGAAAGAGTGTGTCGAGGTTTGGGTCGTCGTTTGACGGGAGAGGGAGAAGCCATATCCATAGATTCGAGGATCTGGTCAGCCATTTCTTGGGTGGGAGAAGGCCTTGCCGGCATCAATTCTGGAGATTCTTGTAGTGGCAGAGGTGACGGAGGAGGAGACGGTTGGGGCGATATATGAGGTGACAGCTGAGGTGAGACATCGTACTCAGGCCGTGGAGAAGCTGGGACAGGTTCATCCTCAGGTTCGGGTGAGCTAGTCCGTTCGACTGACGAAGCACGAAGAATACGAGCTTCGTCCTCCGATGGCTTGCGCAAGTTTCTGGCGCGCGAAGAGACAGAAGCAAAAGAGTCATCCGTATGGGCCAGCTTAGGGCGCACGGGAAGCCTTCTGGACTTGTCGAGCTTCGACTTGAAAGACTGAATCGGAGTTTCAGCAAACCCATCCTCGTCTTCGAGTTCACTGATAGCCTCTTCCTCTTCCTCCTGTGGTTCCGGGGCCGGGGCGTTAATGGCTGGTGTATTCTGAGAGGAAGGGCGTTGCAGAAAGTCAAGAGCTGAAGACTTTTGAGGTTTTGTGCTCTGCAACTCCTGGCTGAGATTGGATACAAGATCCTGGTACTCGTTGAGGAGCTTCGGTTTGCCGAAAGTCGCCTTCTTAGGGCTGGCACTTCCAAGATGAAGTGCCTCGTGGGCACCAAAGCCAAAATTGATGCCGTTCTCCTTCTCCTTCTGCTTGACCTTCGATGGGGATGGTTTGGGCTGATCGGCGGACAGTCTGTTGCGGAAGGTTTGCCACTTCTGAAGTCGTTCTCTCTGGACACGTACCCGAGTATCGAGCTGTTCCAGTAGGCCTGTCGAGTGTTCCTCAAGTTCACCAAGCCGACCTTGCTGGACTCTTCTCCACACGCGATCGAAAGGCATGCCCAGGAGTCCATCCTTCTTAATGCTGGCGTCTCCATAAAGCAGCGTCTCCATCCATCGCTCATTGCCAGACCAGTTGTTTCGAAGTGTCCGCCACATTTCCCGTCTAGCATCTTCAGAAATTGTTTTGCCTCCCTCAAGGGCATCAAGTGCTTCTTTTCTTCTGGCAATACCCTTCTCCTTGACATTCAAAAGGTCGGCAAAGTCTCGAAACCTTGAGTTTACGGCTACCTTGCTGTTGAGAATGTGACTGATTGCAACTTTGTGCGCCAAAATCATGGTGTTGAGATCTGTGTTGTCGCTCTTGTATCCGCGGTCCTCGAGCGCAAGTCCGAGCGCAAGTGCTGTATGTTCACCGCTTGTTGCGACCTCTTGGGCAATAACATGTTTGAGAACAGCGGATGAAAATGCTGCGAGAACTTCTTCGAGTCTTTCGCCTCGACATTCGTCCAGCATGGTTTTTCGTACGATGGCATCTCGTCCGAGGACACCATTCTTCTTTGCTTGTTCGAGAGCTCGTAGTAGGGCGGCTCGCAGGTTGACCGATTGCGTTTGGTCAAGAGGAGGGAAGAACGGTTTTAGTTTCTACAAATGTCAGCTTGTTTCTCACATTTGGTTTGATGTCCTACCTTTTTTGTTTCGTCAGGATCCCATAGCGCAAAGAGTTGGAAGAGCGCCCATTCAACGCAGTGAACCCTCTTCTTCAGGCCCTGCGCACTGGAACCACCGCTCGCAAATGTTTGGGCCTTGATACCGGGCCAGTCCTCATGTTGATCGAGGTCCAAAAGATTCAGATTGGTCAAAAAAATCGACAGCGCTGGAGGTCCATGGTGAACGTGAGGACTTGGCGCCGTCGCTGGGGCGTGTTGAGTAGATTTATTGGTGAAGCCGGCCACTAAGCGGGCAGACCGCGTGCGAGGCTGAACTGCAGCCATGGTGACATGTTGAAAGAAAGTGTTTCGAGAGTGAAGGTGCCGTTTATGTAGTTTTTTCGGCAGATATGCTGGTACGACCTGAAAAGGCGGAGTGTAAATAAGGTAAGGCTGATGGTAGAGTAAACAAATCGGAAGACGGCAGAGTTGGTGGAGGTGGAGGTGGAGGTGGAGGGGCTCAACGGCAACAGAACCCTGTCCTGACGGTTTGTGGGGCCGGCGCTACCCTGCACCGAGCGACGACCTCACCCGTCAAGTTCATCGTGTTGATGAAACTGATGGCTTGAACCGCTGGAATATCATTTGGTAATGGGGAGTGGTTTGGGATCTGCACATCATGATTTTGCACTCTTTACCGTGAGTTGGGCATTCTTTCTGAACGTCATAGGAATTCAGCCAAGTGAGGTCTTTTGTTCCTTGCTCACAAATTTCCTGGAAGCAGTACCATGTGCCTGTTTCCCCAAAGAAGATGAAATCCAGCAGATTGTTGATGTGCTCTTCTTCTCCCGAAGCGACAAGCGGTTTGAAATTTTCCATGACTTGGGAATGACCTGTTGCAGGTATTCTGATCTCATAGTTGTGTTTCTCGACCAACTTGAGAACATTCTTTTGCCGAGATTCGTCATTTGTCGCTTCAGTGAGAGCCCTTCGTAGTGACTCCATCTCTTCTCTCATCTCTTGTCTTGCCTGGTCCTCTCTTGCTCGATCTTCTCTTGTTGTATCTTCTCTTGCCCGCTTCTCTCGATCCATTTCTTCTCTTGCCTGTTTCTGTGCCTCCTTGAGCTCATCATTCTCGGTTTTTAGAGCATCTTTCGCTTCGTTTGCCGCGGAAGTAGCGTTCTGAGCAACCTCCAATCTTTGTTTCAATTCGGCATTCTCGTGTTTCAGTTGCTTGATTCTAGTTTCGAGGAGACCTATCTTTACGGCGTCCTTATTCTCTGACGGAACGTCCTCATCGACTCTTTGGCGTTTACTGGAGTGTCCAGCGTCTTCGATGCGCGGAGGTGCGGAAGACATGATCGTGTCGTTGGTAATGCTGAGAGTCTGTGTTGTTACTCCGATGGCGATGGGCGGGGGCAAAATGATGTGAGAAGTTGATGAGTTGTCAGAAAAACGAGGTGACAGGTTTTGTGTGAATCTGAGATCGGCGAGCTGTTAGAGAGCTGAGTCGACTGCCGCGTTAGGTACCAGGCCATGACACTGTTGACAGCTGCCAAGTGGATTCACTACTAGGGAAGAAAAGACCGGTCAATAAGCCCAAACTGCACCGAATTACGGTAAATATTTGCCATAAAAGTTCTGCGCCTGGTATTGGCATAAATCTCTGCTTTAGTACGGAGACTTTTCGCGGCTACGTGATATGAACCGTGTCGCATCGGTCATCATCGCTCAGCTTCCCGATGCCCCTTTGGGTCGAATACATATGACCTACAGGTTAGTTTGTTTCTCCTTATATCACTTCGGAAGATTAATGGGCTGCAAGTCTGATACTTAGACTTGCTCGCCTCTAAGTCTCAACCGCTGAACTGGATCATCTGGATGTTCCAATGTTGTCTCAGGGGTTAGGAGTTTTTGTCTCCTTCGGCACGAAATCTTCACCATCATAACATTGTATAACTTTGTAATCTTATTTCAGCGTGTATCAAGCATCCCTTTATTGCTGTCCCCTAATATTGACCTTGAGAATTACCTGTTCCATCCCATCCCACCTAGCCCTCCAAAGAAGACAAACGAACTCCCAACAAAGATTGACAAAAGAAATATGTAGAAGTAGCTGTGATTGAACTTACCTTTTTATGTTCTTTTTTGTCGATAGCTCTTTCGTGACCAAGCCGGGTCTGCAGGAGGTCAGTAAAATAACCAGCAGTACCACAAACCGCTCAACTTCACACCCATCAAACGATAGTGTACTTCACCTCCGCCGAGTCAAGCTGAGCATCATTAAAGTAGGGCCCATTACCATCCTCCTCCTCTTCCTCCTCTTCCTCCTCTTCCTCCTCTTCCTCCTCTTCCTCCACACTAAGCACAATTTCATCAGGCAAGACAGGCCAGGGGGGGCTACTCTTCGCCTCCAGTATAATGTACCTAAGTCTACCATGATGGACGTCATCCTCAGCCCCAGAGCTTCTGGGCACAGGGCTCCCGGGTTCATCTACCTCGGGAATGGTCTGGAGTCTTCGAGGGAACTCCGCGATCTCAACATCATCGCCCTGGAAGGTAAAATCCTCAAGGGAACATCCGTGATCCTGAGGAGCGTCAATGGAGTTGAAGTAGAAGCCAGAGCAACATCCGCATTCCAGGACATCTTCCAAATCCATCTCGTCATCAGACGCATCAGGGCATTGTTCCTCGAGCCGAACATCGTCAGATTCGTCCTTGTCAAACTCATCCTCTTCGAACTCATCGGCTTCGATTTGACCCTGCTGGTACTCGTCAAACTTACGCTTTCGCAGTCCCGAGCAACTGTCTTCGCTGTCAGAAACTCTTCGAGGAATCGTAAAGGAGACACTATCATCACCCGAGGAGCCACCAGTGTCGGAACTCTCTCCGCTCGACTCCTCAAAGCAGGACTCAGAGACATCAGCCTCATAGTCATCCTCTTGCCAACAGCCGCTGAAACCCTCAAAGTCCTCAGCAGGGAAAATGGGATACTCAAGGGTGAACTCATGAAACGAGCCCTCGTACGTCACATCGGCTGCATCCATCTCAGCATCGCGATTTCCGACAAATTGGTATCCAGGAAGGTATCCGTTCAATTCCGACAGTGTCTTCGAATCTTGCTCAGGGGGAGGGACAGGTGAAAGACGACCATAGACAAAGTTTGCGTCTAGGCCCTCTTCCTCAACATCAAAGACACGATCATACTCAACATCTTGCGGTCCGTTCATTTTGATATCTCGGTTCTCGGCTAAGCGTGTGCCAGAGTAATAGTGATCCCACTCGACAGGGGACGTGACCGGCCGGGTCATAGGAGATCCGGCGGTGGCGTTAGGAAAGGAGACTGTGATCGCAGGCACAGTCATTCTGCAAAGAGAGCCTGAAGGTTAGAAAGGATTTAAAAGTCGGAAATGATTTTTGTAGTGATATTAAAGCGGTGCTTGTTTGCGGAGAGGGTAGTGCTGTTGATTGGGGGTTGATGAACTCTGCGGGATATGAGAGTGGTTCTGATCTAGGATCGCTGTGAGAGTTATATACACATGCGAGATGTTTTAAAGCAAGTAACTAAATTCGACAGTAGAGTGATTCGTTCGCGTGTTGTTCTGGGGAGCTACTACAAGTTCAACGATCACTTCAACCAACAAAGGCGGATTTATCGTGACTCTAAAAGAAGGTGGATGTTCATCCGACCACAACTTCTGAACATGCAATGTCATTCAAATAAACTTCTCGGGCACTAATTAGAAGAGAAGAAATTACAATGAGCGCGTGGACCTGCAAGACATTTGTAGTCGATGTTCAGCCTATGGACTGATTGTTACGCTGAACATTGCTGCTGTTCAGTCTTGGGCCACAATCATACACCAAATGGCCTAAGTAGTGAATTGCTAAAACTATGTCAATATTGAAGCAAGATCCAGGAGTGACATTGCGATTCTCGATTCCGAGAGCTTGGGTCATGATCAAAACTTTAGACCATTTATTAAGATAATAAAAACAACTGGTCTAAGGGCGTGCTAAGGTTATGTAAAGCTTGCCTACGCCTGTCCACAACTTAGATTAGGGGTACCAAGTCTTCTTCCATCCTTAGTCCTGCACCCAGCGAAGGGGATCTTCGTATATCAAATGATCACCGCAACTCATGCAGAATTCTGATTCTAGTACGATTCCATTGTCAAAATCCTCTGTGGGTAAGGACGTAAACTTCTTGGTGAACCAACAGCAAGAGCAGGGATGAGTCGGGTGGGTAAAGCATCGCAACTGCCCATCAGCACTCTACCAATTGTGGGCAGCCCTATCACCAGTAACCCCTTCAACAATAGCCCGATAGCAGTAGAAGTACTTAGAGCTGAAATATGGGTTCTCGATAAAAAACCGCAATACATTTTGTTTTCGAGGATCAGTGTCCCAGTGTTTTTCAACAGAGGCTGCGTCAGGCCGGTCAAAGACTGGGGTGAACAAGTCCACACCAGAACAATTCAGGGCCGGGGAAAAACGAATAAGGTAATAAGGCGACGGCCTCGGCTTTGCACCTGGGGTATTGCATCCACACAGAAGGGAGACCGCACACGCTTTGATCTTGCCAGGATCATTGAGGAAGCTCTGGGCTTGTGTCTCTTCGGAAGGCTCAACGTGTTGTTTCTCAGGCTCGGGCTCCTGTGGTTCTTGGTTTCCCTCCGTTTCGGTTGCCGCACTTTCAGCGTCCTCGGGGGGCTCGCCCACGTTTTCCCTAGACATTGCCAAAAAGCGGCGAAAGTCCAAATGCTGGAAATAGTTAGTTTGCTACTAAGTTCCCAGGAGGGCATCTTCCAAACTCACGTCGACCGTCACCCAAGAAGCTAACATCTCTGAATCGGATGGCATGATGATGGTGATTCTGATGATGATGGAGAAGAATGTGCTGTTGATGTATTGATGTCGATGAGTTGTGAAGAGCGAAGTCTGAAGTCTGAAGCTTGAAGTCTGAAGAACGGAGAATGTAGAATGTAGAATGGAAGTGCTGAGATCACAAACGAGATACGATGGATAAAGACTCACGCGCGGAAGGGAGGAGGTGCGAATGGGTGATGCCCGATGGGTCACTTGTCTCATCATCACCCCTTCCCTGTAGACCTCAAGCAATCTTTTCTCAACGAAATGAAAGTGCCAGTTTCCTAATATACTATACATAAGAAATTCCCTCATACCGCCCATAATGCGAAACCGTAAACACCACAAAGCTCCCATCCCGTCCTTAGCAAAATTCCCAACTCCTTGACCAAGGTCCACATTATCCCCGTCCTTGTCCTTGCTTTCCTCAAGTGATTCTCCTTCCAGTTAGAAAGAACTCCAACCAATTTCCAAGAGTCTTGCCTTCAGGCTCGGGTAGGTTTCTTGTTGACTTCCTCCAATTCGGCCTCCAAGACTTCTACCTCCTCTAAAAGAAGCATGGTCGACTCTCTCCAATACTTCATCACACGGGTTTTCGACTTGAGACGTTTCTTGAGTTCATTAATGTAATCGGACATTTCTCGTAAAGTCTGTGGACGTGGGCTTTTCAAGCTTTCCTCAATATCAAAATCATCGCTGGGTTCCTCTGCGCTGTTGTCTGTACCGGCTCCTACAGAGTTGGAATGCTCGTCAAGGTTGGTCGGCTCGTCGTTGCTGGACCTCACGTCTCTCTCTGGTGTCAATAACTGCGCTTCGGGCTCGACCTCTTTTAGTGGTTGTGTGAGACTACATCTCAGCAGACTAGAAATAGTCCCGTTGAGGTTGCCAGAGTCCTCGATTTGTTGTTGAAAGCTGACCTTGCGGAACTTCCGGGGCGCATCGTCCTCAGAGTCGCTAGACAAGCGGCGCTTGGCCATTTTGATGTGTAGTAGATTGGGAAATGATAAGTGTCTGCAGTGAGCGCATAGTATGTAGGTTAGTGGCATGTGATTATGGGAGTGAGTGGCACAGATTCTGTAAGAAGATAGGATCGGTATTTATACATGGAGGATTTTATTCAATACCTGCTGAATGAATTCACCCATGCGTCCCCTTTCATGTACGACAACTTGTTTGAAAGCATTGGCCTTTCATGCACTGCAATGCTAAGGTCTTTGAGAGCGGAAGCCCGCATAGAGACACATTGAGAGACTCACAGCACTCTTTTCAACCGACCATTCACACGATCTCGCAGCTGGAGACAGAGAAGAATATTTGTGAAAGGAGTCATGGCGAAAAGATTGTCTGCAACCATTTGCCATGTTTGACTAGACCATTCGTGGTGGGCGTCCAACAGATCATGTCTCCTTGATCTGTCTATCATGTGGTCATGCTGATAACATTTCCAAGCGCCTTTCACGGATGAGGACATCTCATATATCATTCACCGGCTGCTCTATGTTAGTATCTGAGCTCGAGTCTACTCGCGCGTAAGTCATACTGCTGAGAACGGCCATCTGTGTGCCGCAGTCGTTCAGAGGACTGTAAATAAGTACAGTATATTGGCCCGCAGATGTTGGGGGAGGCTGAGGCTCATAATACCTAAGCAGTCGAAGAGCGGTTCGTGGTATTACCAGGAGCTTGACGCGGAGGTGGAGGAACTTGCCTATGTCCACCACCATACTGATCTCCACGGAGGAGCTAGGAGGTGGAAAGCCACATCCAGCAGGTCCAGCGGACCATTAGAACAACTAGAAAGGGGCATTGTGGAAAGATAAAGTTAGGAAGAGTCCCCGAGGTTTGTGTAGGCAATGACGGGATACTTGTGGAAAGGGTCCGAACCATGTTCTTGTCCATGCCTAAGGGGGTCTGCAGCATATTCACATCGACAAGTGAGTGAACTGTACCACTAACTGAATAACATGCTTTAAAACTTCAAATCACATTCATCTTGAACTCAAGATAGAATAGATGCTCCACATACCCAAGATGATATATTTGCCAACTCAAACCCCCTTTTCCCCTTCTATCCCTAGCCCCTATCGCATGAGGCACCCAAATCCTCATGGCTCACGTCGCATTTTGATCAGCCCATCTTCCCTTGTCAACCAGGTACATTTTACATCTCCATGGATAGAGCAATGAGGCCTTCGCCCCCCTTCGTCCACAAGAAAGTCAACCAGTGTTCCTTCGCCCAGTGACCGAAGACAAAATGACAGGTCGGGAAAGGTGACTGAGTCTCCAGCAAAACTCAGCAGTGCAGCTCGTCGCTTTTCATCCTCTAGAACAGTGCATAAGAGTGCCAGGTCGTTTATGCTAAGGTCGTCATCGTTGATATCAAGCGGCAAGTCGATGGCGGCCGAGGCGAGGCGCTGGAATCGGCGAGAAAGGGGATTGCCTCGTCCTTCTTCGGGCTGGGGAGGCTCCAATCTTTCGACTTGTTCTTCGAGTCTATCGGCGATAGATTCGAGATGAGCGGTGGCGCGGAGAGCAGTGTTTTCGGCATGTAGACGCGCGATCATGGTGAACAACTCTCGAAGGTCGCGTCTGGACTGTTCGGAAAAGGAGGTCTCGTCAAAATTCGCCTGCTTATTCGTCAGTTCCAGTAGCATGGATAAGACGTTTTGACATACTGTCCCAGAGCTATTGCTCTTTAAAACCTTCTTGTCGTTCGCTTGACCAGGCATCATGTATGCGTCTTGATGGATGACAAAAGATGTTGAACATAGCGGAATGAACAACATAAACAAAGTTGAGGGGAGATTATTACGACCTGAGCAAACAAATAGTTGGTTTTAAAGTGTTTGCCCATTCTGGTTGTATCTGTAGGCACCTAGAAGCCTTTGAGAACTGTCAGTCACTGCCACTTCCACTAGGTACCTTCCATCTCTGCCAGACACTGAACCACGATTAGCACTCGGCTCCTGCCGCAAGAATTTCTTGACATTTTTCCTTCCACATCATCCAAATTTCAGCCTTCATCGACATCCAGGAACGTCCCCCTCTAACGCCAGTTGAGAAGAAAGATGGCGTCGCATCCAGCTACTCCCTGCACTATCGCAGGCTCCGGACAGGATGCTAACGGTGACTCAGTTGTCAGTTTATGAACCTCCCTGTCAACCCGGGTTATTAACTAATATTCGAACAGGAGTCTCTTCGCCAGCGCTTGCATGAGGCCGAACATACCATCACCGGGTTGAAAGCCGAGCAGAAAGCGACGCAAGACTTCTTTGTTGCCCAGAATGCGGAGCTCAAGAAGGAGAACAACCAGCTGCGGGAAGACATGACCGCGCTTCGATGTCAGCTGGCTGGAACCGCTAGCAATGAAGCCACTCCAGGTGCCAGCGCGACAATGAGCTCACAGGACTTGAGGAAACTGCAAGGAATTATCCAGGAAGTGAGACGACACGGCAGCGAGCTTCATCAGAAAGCACGAGAACTTCGCGACTCTGTACTTCTCAAGCAAGAGGAGTTTAGTCGAAAGCGACGCCGCACGGATTCAGACACCGACAAAAAGGAAGAAGAAAATCCGGCAATGCAATTTGTCCAATCTTGCAAACAATACAACAACCAGACAATCCGTTGCTCCATTACCTTTTGCGGCGCACTCAAACCCTTCATCGAAGACCTAAGTCGTGCACAAGAATCACAATCGTCATTGTCTCACGAAAAGATACGACGAAATCTGGCAGACTTTGTTTACTCCGGAACTAAATCTGGATGGCATTGTCTTCGAGAGGTCTGTGAGAAAGGCAAGCTCTCCGATGAGATCAAAAACCTTTCCGCTTGCCCGCTCCATGGCCCCTATTGCGAGTTTCTTATCTTGAAGCACTTGAGCAATAAGGGTAACTTCAGTTTCGCATCATTCAGTGACATCGAAAATTCCACGAACAAAATCGCCTAGTCCGCTCAGCGCCGTGGCTTGACGAAGGATTCATTCGGGTGCGACAATGGTTAGGGCATCGGAGACAGCAAGGTCACTTGAGATATCACAAAATAGTGGCTAGAATCCTACCATCTTATCTCACTTGTGCTTCTCGTATTCTGCACCATGAGGTTCCGTCTCAGCTATCGACCTGGTACAAAAGGTTGAGAACAATGTACCCACTTATAAATCTCCAATAGTCGGGATTTTGCTGAAGGAAATGAAGATTCGACTATTAGAATGTTAGGAATACCAATCGCGGTTGGTCCCGGAAGAGTCTCTTTGGTGACGGATCTTCTCAAAGGCTTCTGTTCATCCTTGAGGGGATTGAACAAGGTCACAACAAAAGCACAAGAAAGTCTAAGATTCGCCGGAGACACTCTTTCCGACCTGAAACTCTTATGTTGTATTCAAAGCTCAATGGCTATTCGCTGTGTGATAAATCGCTGTAGGAATACTCCAAAGCCTCTCCAACCCCTCCCGAAATTTGTGTTTCTCCATGCCCGATAAAGTGCATTTGCATAGTCCCAGCTGCAGAGCTCAAATCTCTTTGCTTGCTCTATAGATCCAGACCAAGCGTTCACAATATTTGTTTATCTGCCCCTTTTGGGCACCCTGAGCTTCGAAATCATGATCTGTTCTTGTTTTCCCGATGACTAAAGCTGAGTTTTTGATATCGTCCCGGAACTTGTCGCTTACTCGACTCAGGCGAATTGCTGCCAAACCCCGACAACTCAGAGTGTCTCTCTCTGTGTGGGGTTTATTCTTTAATTGCCTCTGTTCCAAAGAGTGGCCGGTTAGCTGAGTGAAGTCATTCTCTGGAGGTGGTGGTTCCAGTGTTGTGGTACCTTCATCTGCATTGACAGAAATGCTATCTTCGTCATCGGTAGGATCGTCATCGGTGGGATAGTCATCGTTTGTATCACTTTGGACTTAGTTAGATACTTGTTCCAAGGAGTTGATATGACCTTCGTACAGTGTTTCTTCTTTGTCCTTCTTTATCTAATAGTAGGCTTCTGTGGTGAATCAGCAGAAGGTCAAGACGGCTTATCTCATATCATTACGCTTTTTCCTCATAGTGGTACGTTGGCGTCTTTGTTTTCGTGAGTTCCGATGTTTGTGGGTTCGAGGCATTGTTGAGTCTGGAGTTATGGCGGTGACTGTTCGTGGGCAGGAGATCCTTCTTAGGTCTGGTCGAGGGTTCTGGTATGTAGTGGTTTATAAATGATGTGCCTGATGATAAAAGGGGTTCAAATAGATGAGTCACGAAAGAGATGTTACCGTCCAATGGTTGATTGTAAGATGGATGCAATTAAAGTCCAACTTGCATGGCGTTGAGGGCCAAAAGCTGTTCTCTTGCTTTTGGGCTTTTCGAAGGAAGGTCTTTTGCAGACACTTGCAGCTACAGGCAGCTTCCATCCTCGCCATCAAGCTCCACCTCCAACTCGTAGTTACCTGCAACTTGCAACCTCCACCTGTGTTGGCACTCATATGCCACTTCCCAACCACGCGAAGCGACTTTTCTGCAACCCTCACCATGTGTTCGTACTTTCGCAACAGAGAAGAGGATCGCGACTGAAGAGACGATGGATCGCAATACTCCAGCTACGGCAACGGCAACGTAGCTCCCCGTAAGTGTTAACCTGCTTTGCACTCACCTTGCTTGGTCGCTCATTATTACTTACAGAATGGGGCCAACACGATGATACTCCCGAATGGAATGATGAAGCTCACTCGCGCTCTTACGCCAACGACCGAAGTCCCGCATAGGAGCAGGAATATCGTCAAGTTGAAACCGTAATGGCCGAAAATGCAGAGCTTCGACGAGACCTTATGCGTGCACAGAGGACCAGTCTCCAACTTCTTGACACGCAAAAGGAATCGACTGAGCGCATCCGTGAGCTCCAAGACAGCAACTACGGCCTGCAAGAGGAAGTCGCAAATATGCGTGCCCAGCTTTCGTTTGCCACTGGGAACATCATCAATGAAATACAAGACAAGGTCGATGCTGCAACATCCGCAGGCTGTACCATACGGGCTCTTAAGCAGCAAATCACTGAACAAACCGAGACAATCGAGAAGTTGAAGATCCAGAAAAGGAAGGCAGTCACAGAGCTCAGTCAAGTTAAACTCCAGATGAAGAAAAAGAAAACGTCCTCCAAATCAACAAAGTCAGAGAAGAAGAAGAAGTCTGGGAAACCTAGCGCATCTTCCGACGCCAATGCAGCTGTTGCTCCCTCTCTGATCCCTGCCCCTGGCCAGGCCCCATCTCTTGTACCGTCAGCCCAAGCATTGGTTGGAAAGGAGTTGGTTGAAGATGTTATGCGCGATCGCGTGATCCGTGATGCGCATCTCACTTCTGAAGTCGAGGTTCAGTTTCAAGAGGCTCTTTTGAAGGCCAACGTCGAGAGGAACCTGCGCGGTTTCATTGATCGAGGCAAGACTGGTTGTTACTACTGTTTTCACGAGGTTTGCGAGAAGGGACCTGATGCCTGGGTTGAGCAGCGCTGGTCTAGTGGTGGATGCAAGCTCGGGAGCGACAAATGCAACTTCTTGGTCAAGGCGGTCAGTGTTGGGTTTCATAGGAAGCTGCAGATCTACAATCCTGCCGTGCTTTATGGTTTCTGAATTACTGTTGAGTTGCGATACACTTCAACTTCTTACCGGGAGGAGCTAGGCAGGCGGCGGAGTCCCGAAATTGTGGATCTACCACACCGACAGACACCGGACCTGAACCCCACTATGCCGGAAGTTAATTGACCTCACTTGTTGAACTTGAAGCTGTTGTTGTTAATCCAGCCGCCACGAAACCTCACATGTGAATGGAATAATGAATGAGGGTTATCTATCATCAGAAACTTGTTACGTGCTAGTACTTGGGAGAAGAACTAATCTTGCCGCCAATCGCTGTCTAACATGTCCAGAAATAGCTATCCAACTCAAACGACACAAGGTATCCAATCTAGCCCAGTCGCGACTGACCACGCGGACATGACACACACCAATGATGACAACAGATGCCATCAAAAAGAGATCATACCCCCAAAATCTCTATCGAATTATATAACCACTTCATCACAACCCCAGACCAAAACTGGCCAGCCACTGCAGCGCTCGAGAAAGACCGCGACCTGTCGCAGGGACATTTGGCTCTGCATCGTGAATGTCGCTATTAGTCTTGGTGGTCAAGTCGTAGCGATATGGCAGCTCTGATGGCTCACTGTCTCGGACTCTCGGGGGCGTTTGGAGTGGACGATGGATCAGGCAGCGGGAGCTTTCATTGAAAGTAAAGAACACGGGCTCGGGGTGTGTCCAAGGCCACAAAGGCTTGGGATCAACGTCTTCAACTACAAGGGGAAAATGGTCAGTAGGAGGTTCAAGGAGTGGTCGGGGGACTCACGCCAGAGACGCCAATATTCTTCGTCGATGAGATAATATAAGTGATCAGTCTCCGCCTCCGTCCAATCTTTTGCTTGGACCATCGGGAGAGCACTCATAATTCTCGCCTGAGCTTGACTTCGCACTGATTTCTGCAAAGCTGGGTCATCGGGCCGTGCCCAAATGAGATACGCATTGACATACTCTGTTCTTCGAGATTTCGTGGGGTTATCGCCCGGCCACGGCTCCGAGAAGGCTTTGGCCCTCACAGTTGCTATAGGAGGCTCATAGTCGAGATGAGGGACTAGCTTGTGCTTGTTGAGATCTTCTGTGGACGCTATGGCTTTGTCGGAAAGGGAATCGGGCCAGCTACAGTTTGTAGGTGAGGACATTGTCGAGCTGGAGGTTGGGACCAAGTAGTAAGTTCGGAGTTGAGGATAAAAGGAAAGACATTTTGAAGAGTTGAAGATGTCTTTTATTGAGCGATCTGTCATTGCTTTCAAGTGACAGTGGAGTTTGGAAAACTAGGTACGATAGGTACCCTTAGGTAGCGAGCAGGTGCAGGAGCATTTGGTGCCTTCCGTTTGCTGAGCCGTTTGCCGTTTGCCGCCCACATCAACCAAATTTCGTCCACCTTTCATCTTCACTTCCGTTCCCCACCAAACGCGGTGCTTCTGAATTCTTCCCCATTCACCTCAATCCTCATCTGCACAACAAAAGGTGCCTTTCCATCGCGATGCCCAAGTCTGCTCCTCCTCCTCGTCAGGGCAACTTCCGATCCAACCCCTACGGAACTTGGATCTCTCCCGGCTTCACTAGCCAAAGCAACTATTACCCAAGTCCTGCATCCTCTCGCTTTGACGACCCGCCTTTCGGTATGCAGCCACGCGCCTGGGGCCCTCCATCTTTCGGGTCTCCCGAGGACCCTTATGATGTGATCGTCCCCCCTCCTGAGATGACCCGCGGCCAGCCGCTGGCCCCCGCTTGCCCGCCTCCTCCATGCGGTGCTAGGACTACTGAGAAGCTCTCTCGAGAGGTCCTTTTTGGGGAACTCCCGAAATCTACCGTGGTTGAGAACACACAAGCCCAAGAGTCCCAGCCTGCGGAAGACTTCAAACCTGCTCAGGATATCAAGCCCGACCAGGAGTTCCGGTCCCTACAGACCCAACCGCTTCCGAGGCAGAAGCAGCCTCTGAAGCGAGTTGACAGCATGGTCCTCCAGGCTGTGACTCGCAACAGCAAGAAGGCCCCCGACCTTCGTGTCGTCAGTAACAGCTATGGAGGCGGCACTCAGTGCAACGTCTACAGCAAAGTACCCTCCGTCTCCAAGGCGATCTCTTTCAATGTCAATGATGAGGAGGCACTCCTCAAGGCCTACCGCCACGTCAAGGCGATGAATCCCGGTGCTCCAGTTGGAGGCATCATGTTCAGCATTGGTGCAAAGGGCGACGCCAGCCGCGTCGACAACATCAGCTGGGACTCTTTCGCTGGTCGCTCTGGTCTTGGTAGAAGCTTCTCCATGAACCTGAATGGTGACAAGATTGAGGTCTTCCGCCGTGAGTCTGATTCTGCATTGTGCCACTGATTCTATTGCATACTAAAGATTGATAGCCCGACGCTAAACAGTGCGTCCTCATCTCTTCATCATGTCTAGCATCATGTATCTTCACAGACGTTGAGTTGGAAAAAGCAAAGGCCATGAACGAGAATATGAAGCAGTATACGAGGGGAAATGGTATGCATTGTAATGAAAGATGTCAACAATCATGGGATAGCGAAGTACCCGGGGCTGGATAAGTTCTTGCTAGGAAGAAGATTCTGCTGTTGTACCAATATTGATCACTTCTCGACTTGTGCCGTCAAAGAGAAAACTACCTGGATTATGATAAAAGGTCACCAGAATATGTTGGTTGCTTTCATCGAAGTGATTATTATTTGACATTCTACGGATCCCCAAACATAATTGCTTCGAGTAATCCTTAAGCCAGAAAAGAAAAAGAATAATCGACAACAAGGCAATGGTCCAAGAAAGGTTCAAAGAACTAGCTTCATGACTGTTACAGAAGTCGGCACATAAGACACAGGCAACGGAAGCACTCTACAAGACGTAAAACTGCCGACGGAAACAGACTTTTCATACTGGTTTCTTTTCTGGGCCCTGGAACTTGTCGCTGTCTTCGGAAGCAAATCATCTACCAGGCTCAGCTTTTATCCCCTTCCATAACCAGAACCACCCCCAGCTGCCCAGTTCTTTCCGCCCTGTCCTTGCGGTGCATATGAACGAGATCGTCCGTAGCCCCCACGACGGCGCTGTCTTTGCTTCTTGGTCTTGAACTTACGCTGGCGATCCTGGTATCGGACTTGATCCCTCTTTCGTGAATGACCACCTGCAGCCTCAGGAACGTCGGGGACGTGTTCAAGTTGTTCCTCCATCATCTCTTCGTCAGATAACTTAATTGGTGTAATTTCCCCGTCTTCAGAACCACCTATCTGTGGATCTTGTGCAGGACTTGGATCGGGCTGTTTAGCGAAGGGGTTTTGGAGGTTCCCCTGCGCTCTGTCAGGCTGGGTGAGAAACGCCTGGAATGGATTGAGCTGATCCTTGTGATGAGCTATGTTCTGGGTCAAGTCACCAGCGTCGGGGTTGAATGACCGACGGATAGGACTGCCCTCTGCTTTGAAATGTCCCCTTGGCTGAGGATTCCTAGGAAAGCCACCCAAAACTGAATTGTTCGGCAGAAAGACGTTATAGGCTGGGACTTCCAGTCTATCATCCCGACGATACAACATATCGCTGTGGGCGGCAGGCAGGTTTACTGCAGCATTGCAGAGCTTGCTCCTCTCAAGCTTCATCCAAACCCATTTGTATTCCTCCAATAGCTCCTCCGGCCTTGAGGGGTAAGTTCTCGAGGTCTGACTCGCGCAATATTGTAGATGATGGACATCACAAGAGATACTCAGCCCACAATCATTTAGACGGTCCAAGGCGCCGATTACGACATCTAGGTCTCCAGTACGAACCAGCATAACATCAGCTGCTTTCGGTACTGCGCGCAGCCCAGCCTGATCCGCTATCAATGCCAGAAGCTTGGCGTGAGGTGTCGTAATGAAGCCAGCAGTTTTTGATCGTTCTTGATGTAAGCGAAAGCACTCTAGTACTGGAGAAACTGAGAAGTTGCCACAGCCGAGGTGGCTCAAGATACTGGCCTCTTCCGTAGAGAACCCTTTGCCGTCGTCTGCCCGACAGATGACTGTCCATCTGACAATGATGGGGAGGAATCGGTATCCATTTGTCTCCTAGAACAAAGGATGTGCCATGATTCTCTTGAGCTTATCGCAGAAATGGGAGGTCCACAAGGGGCTTCGCTTCATTTGCCCACCATGCAAAAAGCTTTCACTACCGCTATTGTCAAACTCGAAGTTGTGATAGAGCGATAGTAGGGAGAGGGGATCCATGTTGCAGAGATGAAAGGAGGTCTCGAAGACGGAGGAAAGGCAAGTACCGCGATCGGGCAAGCGAAGTATTGCAGCCTTGACTAAACCACTCTCCCAGGATGCGTCCAGCTCATCTTCCTGAGCCTGGCTCCAGGTGTGAGAGTCGATAAGTTTTGCCAGCTCGTATTGCTCTTCTTCCCTCATTCTTTCCCTGCTGATGGTTGCGGATTGCCTGTTTCTCTCCGTGGCAAGATGGACTGAGTTTCGGTAACTCTTGATGAAGTCCGCGACAGCTTGACTCTCATATGGGTCGGGCGATGCCAAATCATTCCCATGGCCGAGCTGTGGTCTGTCGATAGCTCGGTATGGAGAGCCTCCATGATCGCTGGGAATATACTCATCACCCATCCAACTTTGGTGGTTGTCTCTTTCATCACCCAGTGCTAGCGCTGGCGATGGATATCGCCTCTGGGGTAGACGGGGAGCATTCTCCGCGGCGAGAGTCTTTTTATTCTTGGATCCTCGAGGTCTGCCTCTCCCTCTACGTATGGGAGGGACTTGTGCTTGAGAAGGAGTAGACGCGCTGTCATTCACAAGGTCGATGGGAAGAAGCTGGCTCCCGTCTCCAACCTCCGCCTGAGTGTGCTGGCTCTGGGGAGTTACAGGTAGCCCCACGCCCAGTGAGCTTTCGCCTGGCGGCGGATGACTTTCGTCCATTCTTTTCCTTGTTCGTAGTGATTGTATTTGATCAGTCCGTGCGTGCTGTTGTGGGATTCGAGGCGGATGTTGGTGGTGAGGTTGTGAAAGGAAATCGAAGAGAGAGGCCCACCCGTGAGGCGGCTTCACCAGGCTTTGGCCTAAGGCTAGGTAGGGGCCGTGCTGCGGTATGAATGCATCGCAGCCCAATTTCACAAATGAGCTCCTTCATAACCCAAGTTAGCGGCTGTTACCAGCCAAAGTGTTACTGAGGACCCTGGTAACCCGTCTTGGCCTTCAACGATACCTTAGTGTCAACTTGGAAGGGCACTGATGAATGGGGATAGTCCACGCTGCAATCGTTTCCACAGCGGTTTGTTCATCAAGATGGCGAAAGTGCTTGATTGGAGACCGAATAATTAACCTCTTTGGGCTCAACAAAGCAAATGGATGTTGAACTCTTGGCATGGAACTTACGGAACAAAGAAAAAAAGGCTGATGGCGGATGCTTGTTGCTCAGCATCAACACGCAATGACGATTGGCAAACATGATGAGTATGTGAGATCATTATATTGCCATTTCATGTTTTTACACGTTTGGCATGCTGATCTCTGACGTTGCCTGTTTGGTCTTTGGCCTGATTGACTGTTGTCTCCTCCAGAAACAACTCAATGACCATGTAGGCCGCGCACTCAATCTCCGCAGACGAGTATCATAGCCAGAAATCACTTCTGTGAATTTGAAACGCCAGAAAGAACAGAATGGAACTTTCTTCTCCGTTCCCTCACTTCTGGAATACTATCAAAACGCCGATGGGTCTATCGCCTCGCTGCTCAGTACCTACCTAGGCTCTCAGGTGCTGTTACCTCGTATATCGGGACCTGGCTTTATATGGACGATGTACCACCAGCCGACGCCCTCTCCCCATACTGATATGGCTGAGTCTACCCAGAATCACTGATGCGTCCCTGAATTCATCACAGAGTCATTCCATCGATATACATTTCAAGAGCTGCAACAAACTCCAATGAACGAACCAGTCAGAGCAGAGTCGACGACAAGGTCTAACCACACTTCAGGCACCATTCAAGGACCCAGATAAGGAATTATGGCTCCTTTTGACCGACGCGCATCGCAACTGTCATTTTTGGCAATTGGGTATGAAGGGTTCTGGCATAACGCAGCCCTCGGCAGACTCAGCAGACTCAGTAGACTCATACAACTGGACATTGAATGTCCACGGCAGAGACAAGTCTATGGTATCAATACTGCGCCGTGATATATGCTGCCCAAAGTCTCCTGCCGGCAACTACAAGGGCTTTGTTTATGCTGGGCCTACTTCAGAAGAGCGACGGGAATTCTCGTACGATTTGCAACAATGTCGACCAAGGCCTAGCATGCTTTTGACAATAAGCACGAGATCGCCGAGATGGGCATCCTGGAAAACACATAAGCCAGTTTTCTTTGATGATACAAGATTATTGTCACGGATGGACAGGGAGTGATCATTCATGAGACCAAGTCCTTTGTTCCCAACCAACAAGTGATCCCTGCTCCCACCCACCAACGTCTAGACAAAGAATGATCAATTTGAATGACCCTGATGGCGACGGAGATGGCAAGACCCAAATAAAAGTAGTTAGTACACATCAGTTCATTGACAAGGGAAGAGACTAACAATAGTCTAGTACTGCAATCATTCCCAAAGCTGTCACCACAACATTGGCGCCAACTTCAAGAGCCATCTACTGGTGTTCTTATGGCTACTAATTTGTTTCTCTTATTTCTGGATATGCTTTTGAAATCGACTTCCTGAACTGTTCAAAAGGTTTAGATTCATACTCATGATATCATGAACGATGAGTGTTCTGGAGGCGTCCCATCGCCACTTGCAGCATCTCACGTCAACACTATACTAAATCGCAAAGAGAGACGATCTGGCGGATTGGTGAGGCTCTGCCTTGGTAATTCTGGTCTGCAAATTGCTGAAGTTTCTTTGTTCTACTAGTACTAGCTTTCGAAAGATGTATAATACCCAGCCATGCTCCCCCAAAGTCTGGGGCCAACTAGACAGCAATATCAGTACTCATCCCCACCAGCAAACAAAATGGACTGGGACTTGTACCCTGTCGCCCGCGATCTTAATGATTTCCTCGAAGAACCTACAAGTGAGAGCATCTTCGCCCACGTCCAGTTCAGGGCAGCTGAGGGAGACATCATTGAGATCCCGGCCGAGTTGTTTAGGTGGAGACTTGAAGATGCCTGCAAGCTCGTTGTTGTCGTCGCGGAAAGCAAAAAGGCAATGATGGACAAGAGTCTGATGCCTAAAGTTGGCACAACCGTACGGGAAGCTTTAAGTACTGGACAACCGGTCAGATCGGATGTGGTAGTCTATACGTACAGCGAGCTTTTCACTCTTCTCAAGAGCTTTCGAGACCAGAATTTCTGGAACCAAGCTTCCCAGCTCTTTTGCCTTCGGTACACAGCGTTCCTGATGGACGTGGACCCTGATTTCAGTGCGGAATTTGTCCTGGCACTGAACGCTGCGACCATCTTCACCAAAACATTCAACCAGCAGAACCCAGCCATCACTACGAGGCTGGTCACCATGTCGCCTGAGCCCATCCACCCATTCATCTTGAAACTGTTCCAGCGATTTGACTCCGTCCGGTTCTTTGCAATAACCGAAATTGAAGACAACTACGCCCCCCGGCATGTTGATTCGCGGAACATGAAGAAAGCACTGCGTAACATCAGGGAGTGGATCGAGCGACATGGCAGAAATCAGAAGAATACCATCATCACGTTCTGCGGTGCGGATATTATGCCTGATGAATGGCGCGGAGACCCGTTCATCGAAAACTTCAGACAGATCCAAGTGATCCACAATGGGATTCTAGGCATCATCCAGTTCAGTAACGAAGATATGCTGATTTCCTTTCCCGAGACCTTTGAGACCGACTTCAAACTTGAGTTTTCTGGAAATGTACACATAGTAGGGAGTCTTGTACGGAAACGACGTATCTTGGATCGGCAGACTGGTCACGAAGTTGAAGCCACACTGGTGCTGTCGAAGCGAGAGCGCAAAGCCCAGATATCCGCGGCGTCATGGTTCTACCTCGAGGACAGGCTTGTGCGGTTCTATGCACCCTATGATTACACTACGTCTCCCGAGGTCGACTTTCCTCGTCGCATGAAGTTTGCCTGTGAGCAGATCGAAGGATTTGTCGCGGCATGGACGGATCTAGGAAACTGGCCTGATGAAACGCTTGACATTCTTAGCCATATCTTGAATGTCGAGAACGCGATGGCTAACGACATTGCTCTCCCTCCTAACACAGTTCCTTCTGCCACAACCGATGGGGATAGCATTGATTATTATCATATCAACTCTGCTCTCGATCGAACCCAGCAACGCTTGCAGCTCCAAGGCCTCATCGGGCTCAATTATACATTTGGTACAGCCATCCCTGCCAACCGTGAGAGGTTCTTCCACGGCCTTAACCGGGTTACAAACTACATTGGTAAGGCCGCATATGCCACGGCACTTGAATCTACGCCAAAGCTCAGTCAGCTCAAGATGCACCTGCTTGCGGCTCTCTGGGTCGGTATGAAGCAACTCATCCAAGTCGACTGGCGAAACAATGACGAAGATGTCAGCCGGGAGGTTGACAGCCTTATTGGCTTCAGCAGTACCGCCGCCATTGCTCGGTACGGCACGCTGTGGTCCAAGCTGGGCTTGATGGAGGCTCTATGGTCGAAGCACGCTTCAGGATTTTGTCCCGATAGCACTGCTTCACAGATCATTGATGGCCGCATCACAGCCTCTACGTTCGCGAGGTCAACGTGGATGAGCTACAGGCAGAACATATCCGCTTTGGCAGCCAGTGAAGGTGCTGCAATGCCGTCTGTCGATGGCTTCTTCCTCAGAGACTTTGTGATCTCGGAAGATGATTACGACCAGCTGTGTCGGGACTTCATAAAGGTGTACTCAAACCAGATCGGAATAGTTACGATGAGACGCGGCGACGTTTTGCACATAAAAGACTTTGCATCTGGAGAACGGCTCGATTGCACGGCCGATGTTCTGAATCTGGTCGATTGGGCATACATCGCTGAGAAGGAGAATGACTCGCGTTTCCTTGGATTCTATACCACAGCATCTCGAGTCTCGCAGAGGACTAGAACTGAGATCTCCGACTGGAACTGGATCCCCGCTAGGCTCTGGGCAGACTGGAACAATGAGGTGCAGGGGGGGACGGAAGCTTTCAAGACGCAAGGGGCCACTGGCCCTTCACGTCGGGTTTACAAGTCTCACCGGAATCCCGATGAAGTTCAGAAATGAGTGTACTCTTTACTGGCGTGTGTAAGTATATTGTTCTTCGTGGGTGTACAGGATGTAAGGAATGATTGTAAGGCCTTTGGAAACGGGACGGCGGGTCTGAGTTTGAGTCTGGTTGAATGTTTATGGTTGTCGTTTATTTGGATAGCTCATGTAATGCCAGTATTGTATAGGCCTTGGGTAGTTAGAAGTTTGCGTAGTCTGGGTTTTGATAGATTCCAAAATGAGTGAAGGTAAAATGTTTGTATTCAAAGGTGAAGTAGAATCGGTGAATGTGATGTAGATAAATCCAACAAAGCTTCGTGTCAAGCCAAGCGCAACCACTACATCGACAGCTTGCCGTTGTTAATGATGACTTCTTAGGGATTGAGATTATTTGGGTTGGGAACGAGGATAATGAGACCAGTCTGAGTGACATTTGCCCGAGGACGCCATGGACGAGGATGTCGCTGGACTCTTGTGGAAGTCGAAGTAAATGACATAAAGCATTTGTCAAAAAGGTATAGAAGTCTCTCGAATACTGTGAGCGACAGATTGAGATCATGTTCAATTCTTTAAGTTGCTTGATGGCCAGTCGAGGCTCAGCAATGTCTGTCTGCTCTGAGGGTGGTCACGTGACCTGATAGTATTCTCACCATGCGATGCGGTCTCGGCTCCAGAAAGTAAACAACAGACAAGCGCCTACCATAGTAGACATCTCAACACAACAACAATGGACCAGCAACTGGACACAGAAATACGAAATGTTCTCGAATTAGTGCGCGGCTCTTTTTTGCGCACAAATGAAACGCCTCTCGAAAATGCCATCCAAGAACTCAGAAGGGTCACTGAGTCCGCTCAGAATGCGACAGACTCATATTACTCCAAGCGGCTGCTCAATGAGAAACTCGTGAGATATCAATCCGAAGGAGATGATCAGTCTCGCCTTGAGGATATGATGCATCGCCTTTAGAAGAGGCTTGATGACTTTCCAGATCGCAAGCAGTTCAAAGAGATGAAGCAGCAACTCGACAGCCACTCCAAATACCTGAAGGATTTGAAGACAAAGTCGAAGAAACAACGCAAGCGCAGCATCAAGCTCCACAGCAGTAAACTTCCGGTGAGTCAGTGAAAGAAATATACGCAGTGTCATGGCTAACTCGGTCACAGAAGCATCCTCAAAAGCCCGTCATTCCGGCACGAAAAGGGTTCACGCGCAGAGGCGCCAACAAAAAGAAGACCCTCAACACTGATAGACGAAGCAAGCGCCTCGAGGTCACCAAGCGACAGCTTGAGAAGGAAAATGTTTCAGCGCTTTATGAAACGAGCAGGTTGCGACAGGAGCTCCGAAAGGAGAAGAGGGCTTTGGCAAAAGAACGATCTGAGAATGCTCGAAAGAGTTTGGAGATTGACCTTTTACGAAACGACAACAAGAACGCCTATCAGACCCTGAATGAGACTACGACCGCTCTCCGAGAGGCTCAAGAGCGATGTCGTGAGCTTGAAGCTTCTCTGCAATCACAGAACGAGGCTACCCAGACAGCCCAAGATCCATACACTGGAGAATCTCCCGTCACCTTGGACGAAAGCTTCGATGAGGCCGTTGATCTAGATAATATGCTACCCTCAACGCCGTGCTCTCCTGTCCGAAACAAATCCAACGAGTATGACCAAAACATTGCCACACCGCCACCAAGCCAAAAACGTCGCTCTTCGATCAGGGCTACCGCCGCAACACCGCCAGAGACCCCTGCGGCTGGCCCTTCGAGCAACATAATACTGCTTGCTGGTTGTTTCCCAGTCGTGGAAGACGAGAACTTCGATCTCGAGACGGAGGAGATCATGCTTGACCATCTGAAATCCGACAGAGTCTTCAGGCGCTTCAAAGAATTCCTGAAGTCCGGACACGAGAACTCATGGTTCTGTGTTGAAGACATTGTCAAGTATGGATACAGCTTTGGTTCATGGAATGACAACATCTGTGAGAATGGACAACATAATGGTGTTCGCTGCAGACAGGTCAAGTTTGCTGTCGTCGATTCTACCAGACATCTTTGCTTCAAACGCGATGAGAGAGAGTGTGCGAACTCCTGGCAGGGCTGGGATGGAGGCGAAATGGGTTGGTAGGACAGTTGAGTTTTTATGTCATATTGAGGGACATGTCTGTTGAAAGCCGAGATGTCTGGACTGTTATGGACTGGTATATTGCTGTTGTGGACAATGGAATGTTAGGCATGGTCATTTCAGGGGGTTCACTTAATACGCTTGTGACACCCCTAGCTACCTCCCCAGGTGTATTTGTTACAAATATCTCACAGATGCGATGAGGATAACTTGAATTTGCGAAATAGCCCGTACAAAACGCTGTAAATACGGTCGCTATGCTCATATCCAAACTTTTGTTAAACGCTGTCCCAATAATATCGATACAAGAAACCCCCCAATCCGAGATGCTAAGACTCAATCCACAACAGCCATATTGACGGCGCTCATGGTCTCTAGATAAAAGAATGTCTCTCCTGGAGTGGGCAAGCCTGCCTCGAGGTCAAAATTTGTCAGTCAAAGACTGGAAGGTACTCGCGATCTGAGGGTTCATCTTGTCCTGGGCTGTCGCTTCCATCATCCATGCCTCCGCAGTGACGTTTCGTAGGTCTTTCTTCGGGATATGAACTCTCGATGTATTTTCTCCTTCGGGCACCCAGTGTCCAGGGGTAAGGTAATGGGCTGATACTATTGCAAGCGTCGAGTGGCTTGTCATAGAGTTGCCTCAGCATTGAGTATCCTCTATCGAACTTCTCTCGGCATTCGACAGTATCATCGGGATACCACGGCCACACTTTCTGTTGCAGGGTGACATCATTCGGTGCTTTTAGACCTAATAACAGACAGTGAGTATCGTGTTCCAAGATCAGAGGGTAGAGGGAGGGTCAACCGTTGTAACGCCACATGAAGAAGTCGACCGCAAGGTCTAACTCTCGCTTCTCTCGATATGATCCGATCGTGGACAGCGATCTTCCCGTAGAAGACTCCAGGATAGCTTGTGTTCTCTGGCGCATCTCCCACTAATTGACGGCGAAGTTCTTCTAACGGAGCCATCGCTCGAAGAGCAGGAACATGTAGTGGCGTCTTTGCTGTGTAGTTGGATTGTCTCCGGGGAACAGATTGACTCTTGCAAATGGCCTGTTTGAGCTCCTTGGAGGAGTCTGGGGCGGGTTCTTGAGGTAGTCTGCAGGCCTTGCTTCTATTTCTCTTGGTTGATTTGCGCTGATGCATTCGTCAAAGGCGTCCTGCCCCTCCATGATAAACGAGTGGTACCTAAGTCAAAGAATGAAAATGATTCTGTAAATGTAAAAGTCCGTCCCATTAGTGAATGTTTGGAAGTTGAACGGGACAAGACTGTCGAGACACAAGCAAATTAAAAAGGAGTCGCGCTCGTACCTGCCTCGTGTACTAAAGTGACACGTGCTTTTAATCGATACCAGTTTCGCTTATTGAGAATGGAAGTCTGGTGGACCAATTCAATACTTGTTTGTCGTCTTTATTGTATACAGTGCATTCAAATGGAATTACACTTATCTTCGTCACTCAAGCGGTTTAACTGTCTATTTGGCGCACATTGAGCGTTCTTCGTCCTGTGCAACCAATTCTTTGGTGCCAAATCCATCACTACTTCACTACCACTACAGCTATTCCTCACGATTGTGTAAGAGTTATCCAATCACCCTTACTAAAAAGGACAATACTCACATTCTTAGTTGTAAGAGATAGATGAGAAACATCTAACAAAACCTTCACAGCGACCAAGTTGAATGAGGGCAGCGGGAGAAAACAAGGTGAGTTTGAATTGAGCAACTCAGTCAATATAGATTCACGTCCCAGACGATGTATCCAAGTTCCAAATGGTTATGACCACATGTTCACCATCTCTTCTAATGCAAGCTCCTGGGTACATATGCTCCGATACGAATGTCATCATCGCCACCAGTCGATTCTGTATCCGGCCCCATCCTCCCACGTATCCACGCTTGAAGGGTGCGTTGGTCCATTTTGACGTGAGACCAGAGTCGTCTGGTCAGAAGTTGGATCCAGGGGACGGTGAGTTTGGAATGGTATCACAAACGTTTGGGGGGATGAACTGAGTGACAATGAACGCAACGGATCAACTGCTGTGGAATGTGTAGTTAGGAAATGTTACAACAAATGATGTCTTATGAAGAAGGAAGCTTACCGACGTTGGTGACCCGTTGTTCTTGGTCTGCGCCTTTGGTTGCGCGAAGCTTCTCGAAGAAGTTTTTGGGATCACCACCATATGTTTCCTTCACCTTTTCCCAATTCGCTGTTGCGGGATCGACGATAAACTCAGAACGCTCTATACTAGGATCGTTCCTTATGGTGGCAAGCATCCCCTCAACTTCTGACTTGCGATCGCCATTCAGGACATCGATAGCGAATTTCGTAGTCCAGGGGAAAAGATGGTTTACGTCAGTAGAAGGGTTTTTCTTTACCCACTTCCACATCATGCTGTACCAAAATGCGGTTTTGAGTGGAGGGAGACAGGCACGTCTTTTGACCAGTATCTCGATCTTTCCGTCGAGGTCCTGTGGGAAAGACTGGCACTGATCGGTCTCGTGTGCCCCAGAGTTGCATACACCACAGCCGTGCGTGAAGCCGTCTGGTCCCATCTGCCAGCACTGAATGACCTCATGCCCAGGCATCTTGCACGTGCCACAGACTCCTGGTTCGGTCTGAACCGGAACTTGCACATTCGACTCTTCATTATCCTCAGCATCAGGCAGGCTTTCCGCATCATCTGCGAAGCCGTCATTTTCTGGCGCGATCAATAGGTGTCTGAGTGGCTCGAACAGCACCACGGGCGTTGCGTTTGCCTTATTCCCACGAGCCAGAACAGGGACTTCCCAAATCAGCGGATGGACTTGTTCATTTTTGTTGAACTTGCGCTTTTGACCCTTGTTCAGCTCGCTGATCTTTTGTCTCCTCTTTCTTCTTCTTCACTGTTGTCCACCATTGTTTTGGCTCTGCTGGGTTTGCGAGGCCTGGTGAGACTGAGAGAATGGGTTTGAAGGCTCGTTACCAGGTTGCCATGGGACATTGGGTTCAAACTGGTATGTGTTGTAACCTTGTCCCATCTGAGGGTTGTAGTTGGGATGAGGCGTAGGATAATTGGGTATGTTTGTCCAATTTCCTTGACCTTGGTATGTGTTGCAAGCTTGTCCCATTTGAGGGTTGTAGTTGGGATGAGCCGTAGGATAATTGGGAGTGTTTCCCCAATTTCCATGACCTTGGTAGTTACCATTATTGTAACCACCGCCGCCACCATCATGACCACGACCACGACCATCACCGCCACCTGCGGCCTCACGTCTTGGTCGTTTTCCTTTCGTCATTGGTTGTTGCTGTTGCTGCTATCGTTGTTGTTGTGGGAGCTGTAGCTGTGGTGTCGATGAAGAGATGAGGAGAAAAGAAAGAAAGAGAGGAAGCGAGAGGTGGAAGGCAATGACGTAAACAGCCCGAATGAAGATGATCTGTGCGGTGCCTGAATCATTCTCCAGACAGAACTGTGACTGTCAGTATCAGTGGCTATTATTGCCAGTGGCTATCAGTGCCAGTGACTGTTAGGTATTAAAATAACCAGGAAACAGGCCAGGGAGCGAGTTGCATGAATTTTATCTACTGACTAACTTACCTTACATATAGATACACTTCGGTCATAAAGGCAGATTTTCAGGGAGATCAAGAACTGTCTGTTTAAAGTGGAATACATTGTATGTTGTTAGTTATCCTGGTTCCTCGCAAATGTGGATATCATTAACAAGGAGAATTTATACAGGCAAGTTTTGACTACAGACAAGACAGAATGGTACAGGAAAGGTAACATTACAATGAAGTGTTATCCGTACACATACACATACACATACACGATACCATCACAGGGGAATTAAGCTTGCATCAGAACGGGGCATCAAAGGCAGTAGTATAAACGGATTAGTTACTTATTTCTTTAACTTTACACCAATGGTCTCGCCTTCATTGTATCTGGGGGGAGGCAATGGCCAAAGATCATTGGGCTTCCTTCCGGTGTATAACTCCAATTTGTCGCTCCATTTGTTCCAGATGTTCCAGACTTGGGGCGGGATCCAGTTCCAGTCACGAACAGCCGTCTGACCGTCCATCATACGGATCAACGATGTATACACACCGAACGCACGATCCGCGTTTGTGTGCTTTTTGACTAATGCAAAATTGACGAGAACTTGGACTTCAGGACTGGCATCGAGTTTGACCCCTGACAGATGATCATGAAACACGTTTTCCCCAGTTGAGAAATCGACGACGGCGACCTGGTGGGCAAAGGCAAGGAGCAAATGCTCGCAGATGACCAGGTACTCGGGCTTTTTGAGGATCCTCAGGGGCGTAGGTTCGCCAACTGGGATCGAATTGTCGACTAGCGAGGATCGCAAAGTACGGAAGCTCTTTTCCCCCTCTGTACACTGGGTCATATCAACTTGAAAATAGCCATTGGCCACAGATTTGATCTTGACACCAGGCGGGACAACTTGGTGTACATGGGCATCGATCACACTGACTGAGGCCCAGACATTACCATAGTGGTTGAATTTGGTTACTATTCCGTTGGCCAAATCTCGTTGGAGGAAAGTATCGATTGTCTCAATAACATCTGTCAACGATTCGTGGCTATGCGCTAAGCCCGACCTCGCCCTTTCAGTCAAAAGCACCGTGTCTGGATAGCCGCTTACAAGGGCAGAAGCGATCTTGACCTTGATCATGTTGATCCAGGAATCATCCGAGGGGATTGAAAGAAAATAGGCGATGTGATGGTTGTAGTCGACTTGGTCAAGTATCGTGTAGTATACCTTTGGATTCTCAACTTTGAGGGAAAGCAGTGAATTTGAGCTTGCCCAGTCGCATAGCTGCTGCGAGACAAGGCGATTCATCATGTCCGTCACAACCATGTGGTGGTTGTCCATGTAGCCCTTCAGTACCCGGAGTAGAACTGACATGTACTGACTCCGGGGATTGAATTGGGTCAAACCAGTGAGAAATCCGCCCAATTGGTCGTTCAGTATTTTCATGCGGCGCATGGTAGGGGGGCTTTTCGTCAAGTAATCGGGCCGCATTAGAATATGTATATTCTGTGCTGGCGCGGCAATGCGATGAACCAGGTTTGCTTGGCTGTTTCGCTCTGATAAAGATGTCCTGAGCGTGACATCGACGATCTGTCTCGTGACGAGGTCGAAAATCTTTCGGCGGCAAGTATTGCTCGTAACGACAATGACTTGACCAGGACAGCTGATTTGAGGAGCATATCGGAAACTTGGTGGTAAGGTCAGCAACATGCCGCCAGGGTAGATGGGTCGAGGCTTGATGAAGTCCTGGATGAGATGTTGGTCTGAGGGAGTAAGAGTGGTCTCGCTCCATTGTTTCGCCCATTCTTCACTGTGCTCGCAGTCCATAGACGGATTGATCAGCCAAGAGGTATCATACTCGGTGTATCGCAAGCATGTATGCGGGAAACTGGCATCCAATATATTGGCAAACTCGAAAAGTGCCTCAGAAGCGGTCTGTTCTTCAGGGATCTCAACGGCCGTAAACTCAATGCGATGCTCATCTGGTATGAGGAATTCTCGGGGTGCCGAGAAGTGTTGGAACAGATCGCGCGTGATTTCGTGAAGTCTGTCGCCCGATAGCGTAACGACTCGCATGTGTGTGCTACTCACAGCACTGTATGTGGTGATGGCAGCAAGGGCGATCGCAAAGTCGGCAGAGTAGTCAGGATCCGCATCGATCATGACAAGAACTTGCTTCTGGCCACTGAAGCATGGGAGTCTCTAATCCTCAACTTCAGGGGCGCTGGCAAGAAGAGTTATCATATCTCGATAACGAAGGATTCCGACTGGCGTTTTGAACTGTCCGAACACAAATTGTCTCGAAACGGCATCGAATTTGAAGTTCGGGACAACCACTACCACTTGGGTTTCCAGCTCATCTTCCTCCATAAGCTTCGCGAGCTCGGATGGCACCCGGAACATTTTGTTTCTGGCATATTGCCCCTGTACATGAGCGAAACCGATGGGGGAGGAATCATCTCTTATCCACTCCACGATGTCATGGAGCACTTGTGACCGCTTATCCATCTGAATGTCGGTTCTTCGGCTGGCGGATGTATGACTGCCGGAAACGAGAGCGTCAATAGGGAGAGAATCTTTATGAGGCCGGCCTTGGTCTCGCTTGGCGGGTGGCTCGGTGGGTGGCTCTGGCGCCGTTCTTTTTCTTGATCCTTTGGCAGGCATTCTTGCACATTGTTTGAGGATGATGCGAAGGTTGAGTAAAAGCCAAGGTCGAGAACATTTTGAAAATTCTGTAAGGTACCTAGTAGGAGGTACCTCAATGAATCACATCCATAACAGGCGTTACCACTGCCACTGCTACTGCCACTGCCAGTACTGAACACATCCCTGCGCGGGAGAGGGTTTTTTTCCTGCCAGCAATTATCTGGTAGACCAAAAGTTCTGCAGCAGTGGTTTTCTGTCAGAAATATCATGTAAACCCAATAGGGCAGAATGTCAAGGTGAAAAGATAAACCCAATAAGGCAGAATGTCAAGGTGAAAGGATAATATAGACAGTCTTTCACCTTTGAGCCAAGTCTCATCTGCAGTCAAAACACGATATGAGAGGTGACAGACTGACCAGGTGGTGAAGGCCAAAGATTGACGACTTACAGCAAGCTTTGAGAGACCAGACCGGAACGTGATTTCTCAATGCTCGCTACGTCCTGATCCACCTGCACGCAAGCCAAAGAGACCAGACAAGCTCCAGAGAATATGATGACTGCGTGTATCCAAGGGTTTTGCTGTACTGTATCTTAAATCACTGCCAGCCTTCCGCAAAGTGCAGCTTAAAGATCCATCTGTCTCGTACCATTTACCTGACCGCTCTTTCTTAGAGTTCTGGCCCAAAAGAAAAAAGGGGGAGGGGAAACATGTCAATATTTATTCGAATCTAACAGCAATAATAAAGGACATAATTAATTCCAAGCTACTTGATTGCTCATAAATGTAGCTCCCCTCTGTAAAGTGTATTGACTGAAGCCTCACCTTTCTCTCGATGGACGGTTGTGTCGTTGAAAGAGGAGTCGAGTCTATTCTCCGATTGGATGAACTTAAATCAACGTTTTGATGGATGATTTGAACTAAACGGCGCCGATGTGATATTGCACTCCTCTAGATGCACCTGCTATCCCTTGTTTTGCTAAAGACAACGTACCACTCATTTATCATCAACCTCGTCATGATTCTTGGCCAACTCAAACTTGGTTCGCAGCCCTTTAACACCCCCAGGCAATCCCGAACCCCATCGCTCCCAAACCTCGGGCGGGATCCAATTCCAATCTTTAATCGTAGTCATCCCCCGCTCACGAACAGCTCTCGTGTAAATACCCACAGCGTAGTCCCACTCGTCCTTCGGGATGGTCTCCCATTCGAAACTGTGCCGTACCTCGAAACTTGCTTCCATGGGAGTTTGAGACACAAGGTCCTTTATGGAAATATCGCCGTCCTCGTTGACTGTGACGAGAGCAATTTGGTAGGTGTAGGCTCTCAGGAGATGACCCCAGACTTCCATGAATACATCGGATTCGATACCCTCTGGTTCTTCCTGTTCAAACGGCAATGAATCATCAACGCTGTATCCACACGTTTTGAGGGCTTGGAGTAGCACTCTGCATCGTTCCATGACGTGCTTCACTTCGTCCATGTAGACCAGAACCTGCTTATCAACGATATAAATCTCTGGAAAGAGCATAGAAAATCGTGATGCGCTTATCGCAGTCTTCATGAGTCCAAGGCCCTTCATGACCGTACCAGTATGTGCGACATGCTTGAAGAGTCCAATCCGGGCTGCGTCACTGGTTTCGTGGACCTCAGGGGCTGTTTTATACACAAATGCAAAGCAGTTCGTGTTACTCCCCGAGATTATCGCAGCCATTTGCGCTTTCGCTGTGTTGATCATGACGTTCTTGGACTTGATACTCAGAAAGAGTGCGAGGCGATGGTCGTAATCAACAAGGGGGAGAATATTGTAGAAGGCCTGTTGTGTTTCGTTGGGGAGAGCCAGTGAAAACCCTATGGTTGATGTGGGATCAAGTCGAAGGATACCTTGCTGGATGAGTCGTTGTCCAATATCGCTAGCGATCTGAGATTCTTCTCCCCTGGGATCGAAAAGAGTTATGACGTTGGAAATGCCGAGAGGCCATTTATCCAACTCGCTCAAAGCTGCCAAGAAGCCGCCAATCTGATCATCCGCAAATCTCATGCGTCGAGGGTTCTTAGCCCCGTAGCTGAACCCTGGCTGTGTATATATATTTGTGCTTTCTCCGCTGAAGCGATGCACCCAACTCATCTGTTGCTTCTCTTCGGAAGTTGAGCATTTTGTGGTGACGGTGATGGGCTGTCGTGTCTCGAGGTCGAAGATCAGCCGGCGACGGGTGGTGCTCGTGATGAGGTGAGGCTTGCCTGCGTCGGGGATCCTTTCGGCAGTTTTGAAGTCAAGGTTAATTAGAAGTGCTCGTAGAGGTTTTGTTGCGGAGTCTAGGCCTTGATGATGATGTTGGTAACACCGATCCCAGGAGTCATCAAGTCGTGTCGGTCTTCGGAAGCTGATACAAGTGTGAGTACCATTAGGGGCAGTCTTTTTGACCCAGCTCATCATTTCTGATGTTGGGCTTTTGCTTTGTGAGTTTGAGATGAGTTTCCCCCCGCCGCGCGGCATAGATGGCAGCACGTATTCTCGAAGGGGTTCCTTGGCCGCGGGCCAATAGTTCCAGATGGCTTTTGTCATATCGTGCAGGCCTTCCCATGACATTGTCATCAAGCGTATGCGGCAACTAGATGAACTGTGTCTTTTTATCATGGTAGTCCATGCTATCAGTGCGAGGGCGTACTCGGCAGAGTAATCAGGGTCTGCCTCGATGATGACAACAACAGCGCAAGCGTTCTTGCCAAGGTCTGGAAGGTACCAGTCATTCTCCCGACGAGCCATCTTTAACATATTTGTTGCTTCGACGTAATCCATGGTACTGATGCTTTTCGCGGTCTGTGTGGTGAGACGCATGTTGGCTCTCAGCTTCTCGCGTTCCTTGAAAACTTGATCCTTCTTTGTCGCGTTTGTGATATGGATGATTTCCGCGTTTGATTTCGATCTGCAAAAAGAATCTTGTAAGAAAAGAGGAACTTTGACAGCCTTTGCGATTGCGGGTTGGCCTTCTATATGCGCAAACATGATGGGGTGGTCTTTCATTAGCCATTTCGCCATATCACGAATGGTTTCTTTCCAAGGGTCGCCCATTTTGTACTGAACTAACAATAGAAAATGATAATGAGTTGAAGTTTTATCTTCAGTCCTGCTCATTAAGTACTAAGAACATCATAATATGCATTGAAAATGGCGTGCAGTGGCGAGAATGGGTGATGAAATGATGGCTCGGATAGCTGCATGGATGAAACAAAGAAAGCAAACGCCATGCACGGGTAGTGAGCAATCAACATGATTTAGTCGCATTTGGCAAGCATGATCAAACAATCATACTGACCATTTCCTCAATTTCTTTTGATGAGAGAAACAGAAAGCGCCATGCCCTGCACTGGCACTGCAGCTACACAAACGACACGTCGAATGCAGATTGATCGCAGAGTTTCTTCCAATTTTCACGCGCGATCAGAGCAATCCTACTCAGACACACGAACCAGCAGAATTGCATCACAGGCTCATATTAGCGGAAAGTCTAGATATCATTCGCATCTAATATTTATTTTGTCCGCGAAACCAAAAGGAACTGGCTCTGCTGAGAATGAGTCCACGTCTACAAACCATTGAAGTGGTCAAACGGTGGAGGATAGCATATCACACCATCAAACTTGGAATTAATCTCTCTCACTTTCATCATATTCATAAAACAACTATCAGGAGGATGAGTTGGAGCCTCCACCTGCAAGTGCGCTCTGTGCTCTTGTTGATCATCTCGTCCCGTCCCGGCTACTGTAGCCATAGCGAATATGAGTTGGCGCTTTCTTAACGTAGAAACAGTGGCTAAACTCGAATTTTCAGCTGGCCGCGATGCCAGCTCCGATTCGCATGATTGCACTGAATTGCCTGCAAAAATATCTAGTATCTGATATCCTGGGGCTGTATCGCAACTTGCATAGTTCCAAAGTCTTGACCGATGAAGATGGCATCATCAAGTAGTTTGTTCGCGGGCTTGTTGCAATGGGTTTCGGATATTACTGTACAATATGTATGAGGCGAGTTCAGGTACAGCAAGAGACACGGTTTTCTCGAAGATTAAGTCTTCCCAGCAGCCTCCCCCTGTAAGTGTTATGCAGCTCGTGAACGGGCTGCGCGGAACTTGGACTTCTGTTGACTGGGGTTTTCTGTTTTCTTGTTATTCTTCATAGAGTCATCAGTGTAGACCATACACAGAGCTTGGCATTCTTTAATGTAGGTGTCGATTTTCATGAGGTTTCTAGCTACAAGGTAGTCCCAGGCCACAGAGTATCTAGCAACTCCGTCCCGTCTTACACATGAACGCACGATCTCATATGTATCCTTGATGCAGCAAGACAGCGAGCTGATCCTTCCACGATAGCCTACACATCCCGCCGAATCCATCAATCTGGTACCAATTTGTTCTGAATGCACCCTACCCCATGCCATGAAACTACATCATCAAAAGCCCATAGTCGCGCAAGAGACCAGACTTAGCACGCTCCTTGATCCCCAAGATCATCTCCGAGATCTTCAACTTCTCTTCAGGAGTTTCAGCCCGCTCTCGCCACAGATCACCAGCGAGGTTGATACGCTCAGGGATACCAAGCCAGTTGCCCTCCTTGCCTTTAATAGCCCTGTTGCTGATGAAAACGATGGTAGTCAACTCTGGGCTGTTCTTGTCGAGAAATTTGGTGATCAGATCCTTGCAGACGTTTCGCTCTTTTTTAATCCCGTCCAGGACGTCCTTGAATCCTCCTGGGAGAGTTGCAGCGCCCTTGACTGTTCGTGCCTTTCGGGTTTCTGAGAGGTCCTCCAAGTAGCTTCGCAGAGTAGTCACTCGAGTCTCGGTGAATTCGCGGTGCCAGACTAGAATGTCGTGCCAGATTCTGCTGATGCCTTCCAAGTTGATTGGCTTACATGCCTCGAAGAGTACGCTTCCATCCATACCCTGGATACTGGCAGGTCCAAGTACAAGAGCATGGCCTTTCTCGGGGGGGGTTTTCGGGGTTGGTGCGATACGACTCGCTACTATGCCCTATTTCCTCATAGTTCCAAGTCAGGTCAACACGCTCCTCCATGAGGCGCTCTCGGATCTTGTTGAAGTCGCGGCCATCGGGGCCGTAGACAAATGTCCAGAAATCGAACTCGGCTGGGAGGATCAGTGTGAATGGTCGGTCTATCTTTCTGGGAGCCACCCCTGGGTAGAGCGCCTCCCAAGCGATTCTTCGGCTTTCCAGAGTTGGGGGTGTAATGGGCAGGGGTTCATGCATGTCATCGCAAACAGGGGCTTGGATGGACGTAGACTCATTTTGAGCTTGTACCTCTTGGAACTCTAGTTCCTCAGTGAAATACTCACGGTTGGTGTCCAGGTACCCGTCGTAAAGGTGATCTTCTCTCAGAGCGGCAAACACTGTCGAAAGCGGCTCTCCATTCTTTTGCGAGGGGGGTTGCGGCCATGGCCAATCTGGCTTCGAGCGCGGGAGCACTGCGGCGACTGCAAATTATTTGATCAGCTCAAGATAAAACGATTTTGGGTTGAGTGGTACTTACGCCAAAGGTCCCAGAATACCTTGTCGACTTTCCATGCAAAGCGGGAGACAGTGGTTGTTTCTATGTCCCCATTGATGAGGAGTTTGGCTGCGATGATTGTGGCGTATTTGTGCAAAACCTTTCTTGCCTCTTTGTTGTTTTCTCTCGGAAAGTTGTGAGAGAGAAGTCTTTCAACATAGTCGCGCCTCTGCTTTATGTCTGGCTCCGCGCCGGGGAACGGAGGAACCGGAGATGCCAGTGGCGGGAGAGGCAGGGAGACATGCACCAAATCATTTGGAGAGTATTCAGTCATCTCGAGGGCGTTGAAGATGACGGAAATGCTAAGGATGAGAAGAAGTTTGACAGTTTGGGCTGTTTCTGAGTTGGACTTTTGTTTGCCGGCATTAGGTGTGATTCACTGCCACTTGTTAGGGTAGAGGCTCACCAGTGCTAAACAGTGTATGGTAATATATCTACAAATACTGCCTATTCTTCCTCCTTGATAACTATTGTTCCCTCTTTCTTTTATTCATTCCTGCTATAATTCTATGAACTGCAGTCTGGACCTCAGGGGCTGATGGACATGCGGTGCGCCATGATGGACACCGCGTCTGATATGTGAAAAGTATATGATAACGTTCATACTTACAAAGTAGCCAGCAAAATCTCCGCACTTAAAAGGCTCTATACAGGACTCTGTGCTTGAATGATGTGTCGCTAGCCTCCGCGGTAGCATGTCCCAGATGAAGGTCAATCATGGCGTTCACTATGGACAACTTAAAGCCAAAGACGGTGCAAGCTTTCTCAACCGTGATGGTTCGGGCGTCTTCAGAATGCTTTGTGTGCGCATGAGGATACACTAGATATATCATACTTGGCATTCCTTGAGTGGTAAGATGGGAGTAAATTGCGCACTACAAAAAGATTCATTTATTCCATACTGAGTCTGTGAACGATCGTATACATTAAGCTCTCCCTCATTAACCTCGTCACCGTTTTAGGCGCCTTCTATCATGGCCAGACCATTTAAGTAAATACCAACACGCCTGTTCTTCTAGTGAGTACTCGTCTAAATACCACAGAAAGAAACTATTACTTATGAAACCATACACTACCCTAGACTTGTCTATGTCTGTCCATGTGCTAGGGTTGGAATCCTGACATCTTTACTCTGTATAAGTACTGGGTATCGCCGGGACATCCTTGGGGAAGTGTTCAAGATCTTGAATGTCACATGCAAGTGATTCTCGATGATCGTCGCCGTTACATTCGCACTCCGGTAGCGAGCCCGGAGCTTTCTCCACTTGCGCCCGAACCGGGGCCGGCTCTTGACCCGATTACGGCAGTTCGCGATTCCACCCCGGACCAATCCTCAAAACAGTCACCGAATCCTTCTCGAAAGCTTAAAAACTTATCGAACGGTTCGGGCCGTTACCTGAAAACGAATAAAGCGCTCTTGGACCTGCATACAAAGTTACATTATTCCAGGGGCCATTCACCACTGAGCTGTGAACGTGGAAATGAATAAACGTCGAAACTGTCGAAGGCTATCGCTGATTAGCTCTGGAGATCGGCACGTGGGTGGTCGATGCTGATGACCTGGGGGTTTCAAACTTTGATGCGAACCTGGTGAGGAGGATGCTTTGCATGCTGATTGGTGGCTTGGGACTAGGGTGCACTAAGAGCTCACGAGGGTGGTATTGGACGGAGTGGATGATTAGAGGAATCAGATATTGGGATGGATATGCGAAAGGGGATATATAGTTTCGAAACTCCTACTTTGAAACTCGCGTTGTTGTTGTTTCCCACCTCCTTTCGTTCAACTTTGGTATAAGGTTGAGAGGCTTCAGCCCCAATACACAAAGGTCAAGGAACACATACGGGTACATACTCATTTCGTTCATTCAACTCAATCATCATGAAGTCTTTCGTTTCTGTTGCTATTCTCCCTCTCGCGGTTCAGGCCGTGAGGATCGTTCAGTCCAATGATGATGGATGGGCAGAGTCTTATATCCGCACTTTCAATGACGCTCTGAACAGCGCGGGTTACGATGTCGTTCTCTCCGCGCCTGCAGAGAACAAGTCTGGCAGCAGTAAGTCACATCAATACGCGTTTCAATCACATCTAACATCATATAGGCTCTAGGGATGAGAAACCCAAGGACCGCACCACAGCGTGTCAGTACGATAGCTGCCCTGCCAACAGCGGCCCTGTTGGGCACGATCCCAAGCGTCCTGATCTCAACTGGGTCAACTCGTTCCCTGTCACTTCCATGAAGTACGGTATCGACACTTTTGGTCCCAGCTTGTGGGATGGCGAGGCTCCTGAGCTTGCTGTCGCCGGTCCCAACGTTGGAACCAACCTCTGGCTTCAAGTTCCCTTCTCTGGCACCGTCGGCGCTGCTTGCTATGCTGCTCACGAAGAGGGCATCCCAGCCATTGCCTTCTCTGGAGCGTCTACCGGAAATACGGCCTTCAACACTAGCCCCGTTCCCAAGCGCAGTCTCATCTACGCTGAGCTCGCGACCACTCTCGTCAAGAAGATTGTCGACTCTGGAAAGCCTTATCTGCCCGAGGACGTCTATCTCAACGTCAACTTTGGCAAGGTTGAGGGCAAATGCACCGATGCGTCCCAGTTCCAGTGGGTGCTGACTCGCATCAATACTGGTCTTCTGTCTGAGCGTGATACTGAATGGTGTGGTGAGGATCGTCTCCCTACTGAGACCGAGATTGCTCTTAAGAGCGGATGTTATGCTTCTATTAGTGTTGGAGATGCTGCTGATAAAACCACTGCTGATGCTGCGCGACAGAAGGTTGTGTTGGGTAAGTTGAAGGACATGCTTGTTTGTGTCGATTAGATCGCAAGTGGCATAACGGGTGATTTGAGTAGATTAATATGTATATAGACTATATTAGCATGATCAATTGAATATCTCAAATAATTCTACTTGTATGACAAAACAAAAGTGATTCCATTCCCAAGTTCACGTTTCAATGAGTCGATGGGCTTATCGATAAGCGTTGATACCTGACATTCCAGGCCCACCTAAAACACTTTAGCAACCTCGACTTTTTGCGCTATCCGAGTATCACGATCAAGGGCCGGGTCGCCAGAGCTCTCAATTACCCCCTCACAATGGCGCCAATCGACCGCTGCTTGGCCTCCATGGCCAGGCTATCCCTCCTCCAGACTCCTCGGCCGGCAATTCCCACGATACCGAAGTTCCTCGCCCCGGCAGCTGCTCAACAAGTTCGACAGGCTTCGGTTGTGAGAATCAAGAAGACTGGAAAGAAGAAGAAGGCGTTGCCTAAGGACTTTAAGAGACATAATTTGGCTAAGAGGGAATTCCCTCAATACTCATTATGTGAAGCTATGAGGTCAGTTGGATTGGGAACACGGCACTAAGCGGGGGAGACTAATATCGTGCAGAGTCCTACGAGCTGTTGAAGTTGGACAACCGCCTGCTTCGGTCAAGTACGAAATTCACATCAACCTCAAGACCGCCCGAAACGGACCCGTCATCAAGAATAGCGTCCGACTTCCTCACCCAGTCCAGAGCGATTGGCGAATTGCCGTCATCTGCCCCGAAGGCAGCGAGATCGCCCAGCAAGCCACCGCCGCAGGTGCTGTAGCCGTCGGTCAAGAAACCCTCTTCGAAGCCATCAAAAAGGAGCAGATCAACTTCGACCGTCTCATCTGCCACGAGGCCAGCGAAGCAGCGCTCAACAAAGCCGGTCTAGGAAAGATCCTTGGTCCCAAGGGTCTCATGCCCAGCAAGCGAATGCGAACCATCGTCCCCGATGTCGTCAAGTCGATGCGAGACTCTGCTGGTGCAGCTGATTACCGTGAGAGACAGGGTGTTATCCGCATGGCCATTGGACAGCTGGGTTACTCGCCTGATCAGCTCAAGAATAACATCAAGGTGTTGCTGAACAAGGTCAAGGCGGAGTGTGCGGAGATTTCAGAGGAGGTGCACAAGGAGGTCCACGAGGTCATTCTCAGCACAACCCATGGACCTGGCATAAGCTTGAATGGAAAGTTGAAGGATGCAGAGGAGCAGATTACCCCCGAGGCATTGTCGAGCATCATGTAAAAATAGCCTTGAGCTTGTATAATTGTATCATATGTCATATTACGAATAGACCTTGTGAGCGTCGTGGGTATCATTATTCATTGCGGCTATGAACTGCCTCTGAGGGCCTTGACAGCCTCTGCTCGTGCATCTAGCACTCTATATATCGCCAAACACTTGAGCACTCTATCCTGTCCCTTTATACCAGCCTTTTTGGCTTCTTTTAGAGCGTTGCCCAAGTCTAGCAGCAATGTGTTTCTGCACCGTGTCAAACGTTCCTCCATCTTGATCACAAACGGGGCATTTGGGTCTAAAGACTCGAGAAGCTTTGTGATGCGGCTGCACTCTTGTGCCGAGACAAGCAGTCTTGTTGGGGAGCTTCCGTAGTTGTCGTCCTCGTCTTCCTCCTCGCTTTCTTCATCCCAGTCCTCGTTATTGGGCAGACTATCCAGAGACAACCGTTCTTCTAATGATGAAAGACGCTCAGATAGCTCAATCATTTTTCGGCCCTTCTCGATAGCTGATCGTACACCACGTAGCTCGCCATTGAGGGCATTCGTTTCCTCTTTCCGCTCCGTAACTTTCATCTTGACTTCCTCTACTGCTCGTCGGAAACCAAGTAGAGAAACCTTGACATCCTCGACCTTGTCGTCGCCGCCGCGCAATTCGCTACCGAGTGAAAGAAAGGCTGTGTAGTTCGAATTGACAAGTTCGAGAAGTTCAGAGCTGATCGCAGCACTCCTGTCGCGAAGATCCGATCGCAAGTCCTCAAGGGTCTGGTGACGATGTGGTAGAGCAGATAGATAAGCGGCAGGTTGGAAGTCTGGAGCTAAGAAGTCGACGCGAGGGAGAGCTTCAGGAAATGGTAGAGGAGCATCTTCGTCGACAGAGGAAGTGTCGGAGCCGGAGAGGGTAAATGGAGCGGATACTCTGAGATCTGCCATTGGGTACGAGAGGTCGTTTGGCGCGGCGGCCATTTTTGTTGGTTGTATACTCCGTACCGTGTGGTAGGTTGTCTGTAAGTGTCTCGACGTAGGCTAAAGGTTAGGTGGCATGGATTTGGTGGAGGAGCTTCTGAGGGTGAGGTTCGGCGGTGCTAGCCCTGATTGGACGCTGTGATCTTATCAATGGACCCCAGATCGTGGAACTGGCATATCACTCTTCATGCGAATTCATTTCCATTCAAAACAAGAGGCATGTTATAATATCTGTCTTTGGTAATTATAATACATAAGAATTTCACGTAGGGAATGGCTATTGTCCATGCGAATTTAGTTTTTATTTCCTGTGATAGTCTCCTAAAAACGAGGGAACATAAAAACCCTCCTCTCGCTCACAGTCCTGGATCTAAGTCATTTGTTCCCGACACGAATACCGACTGCCAAGATCACCTCATCTGGAACTCCAAGTTCCGTGTGAGGAGTCACTTCTCATTGGCCGTTATCGACATGTTGGTTCGAGACTTGCTCCGTGTAACCTGGTAAAAGGATTAGCTCCGTGGAGATCGAGTGCTGGACACCATGACTGGATCAGGTGGATGGGGGCAAAGAGAAACCGAGACGAAGCGGATCACATTACGTTTGACGAGCTGACCCCAAGGATGTGTTTACCGAGGATAAGTCTAGGCTAAAGGACAGCTGGCTTGAGCATATTGAAGTTCAAGTATTGGAGTCAGTCAATATCGCATTCGATACAAGAGTTTTGAGTTGATTGGTGTCATCAAACATCGAGCCTCTTCAAATTGGCCATGTCAGATGTAAAAATTCCCGACTGTTTCAGGCGGCGTTGAACCCTTGCTACAGTTCAATGTCACATCATCTGGCCCCAAGCTCGGTAGACCGAAGCTTGCCCCAACGTCCACCGCACGAACCACCAGCCGCTGGGTAGAAGGAAGATGCAGGTTCAATTGAGGTCCTATGATCGGCTGTTCAAGTCCGGATATAACGACTTCACCCACGTGAGCGGGACATTTCCCAACAGTTCGCCGCAAATTCCATAGAGATTCCGCACCTGTGTAAAGAAACGGTTAAGAGTTGAAGCTATTGCACAGCGAAGTCGGAGTAAGACCCTGGGATCGGCACTAAAGTTATGCATGCTGAAAAGATCTTATCTGATGGCTGCGTGATCACGGATTCGCTCGTGCAACTCCGACTTATGCCGGCCAAGTCCAGGTGAGCCCCGAGCCTCGGACGAATTAAGAAGGTGAGTGTCAATGGCTTGGAGGGGCTTTAGTGGAGGAATCCATTCAACAGAGAATAACTATTGGAGATCTTCAGTGATGATGCTACCTTTCGTTACATTATGACGAGAATGCGGATATCCTGCAACATGATTTGAACTGCCGCGGAGGATTATCAGCAAGATCGACGAGCTACTGCTGATAAAATGCCGAATTCTGGCTGTCGCGTCAATAATTGAGCCTTAATAACTTGCTCTAAGGGTCTCACGGTTGGATGCGTTCAGGGGGTCAAGGTGTTGCGGAGCCACAACAAGTTATGACTGATTAGATCCTCCGCTGGGACTGGATGCCTGAAAAATGCCTGGTCGGCAATCATATTACGAGAAAAGTTGCTGTTCAATTCGGTCGTAATCTGATGAAACTGCATCTGGGTGGTTGTCTCTGAATGCCTGGCGCAGATACTTCGTGCCTGGCGTGTGACGTCCGCAAAACTTTTATCAATCAAATCTTATCAATCTGATTAGATCCACTATCTTCTCCTGGAATCGGACCATTGGCTTCCCAACCGTCGGTTGTGCTCGGGGCACAAAAGTAACGAGGCACCCCGCGATTAATTTCCTTCTCTGCTACCCTTTCTCCCCTCTCCAACTTTGCTCTGATTGATTGATGATCTTTTACAAATCTTCCGGCTTCTGTACTTGGATGGGTTCATCACCTTATCAATCTGACAACCTGGCTCTCAGCCCGTTATCAATCAACCGAAGCTAAAGCCGAGATCGCACCGAGCTGTCACATCGCAGTTGCGTCAGCTTCGGTCCCAATCAATCTTATCAATCTGCAGCATTGACTGTCAACTGAAACCACCATTGACGTCCACGAAGAGCTCGAATTAGAACTCAAAACAATAACAACTCCATTACGACGATTTTCATTTGACAATCTTGGTTCGGCAATTTTTTCAAGATTTACCTCTCGGAACTCCGACCCGATTTGGCGCGACCGACCGAAAAGAGAACCGATCTCGCCACAACCACAACATCTATTACTCGTCGACTCCCACCATGTCGGCTTCATCACCTCAGTCCATTGCATCCCCTGGAGCTGGGACACCTGTCGCTTCACACTCAGGAACCAGGCATCGTGCCATCTCAGCTGCACCAAGTCCTGCTGCCTCACCAGCCACATCCGGTCCCCACAGCCACAGGACGCCACTCTCCATTAAGCCGAGTGCGAAGCCACCTCCACCCACACAACCTCACCAGCGCACTGCTCTTCCTTCCATCAACAAGATGGCCATGTCGTCCGTAATCAGCCCCCAGCCGGCTCCGCCGGAGCCTCCAAAGGTGTCTATGACTTCTAAAGAATGGGTGATCCCTCCAAGGCCCAAGCCTGGCAGGAAGCCCGCTACCGATACACCACCTACTAAGCGCAAGGCTCAAAACCGCGCAGCTCAGAGGGCCTTCCGTGAGAGGAGGGCTGCTCGTGTTGGAGAGCTTGAGGAACAACTTGATCAGCAACGTGAGGCCCAGGAGAAACATGAATCAGAACTCAAGGACAAGATCCACGAACTTGAACTCGATGTCCAATCCTTCCGATCTCGATGCATGTTGCTTGAAAACATGCTGGAGCGGGAGAGACAGGACCGTATCAGAGTCGAGACAGAAGCCGAGACCCTCAAACGTCGTCTAGATGAAGGCGTCTTTAACTCAAATTTTCAGTCCCGAAGCATGAGTTCTCAGCACCCGTTTGAAGGACTTCACAGTCCCACCAGCCAGGGACTGAGACACAGTCTTCCTGATGCACGACCTGATCGTCAATCAGGCCATTCCTTTTCCATCTCCCAAATCATCTCTCCCCCAGAAACCCTCGACATGAGCGCGTCCAATGATACTGAGACGGCCATAACCTGTGGCAACTGTTCTCCAAATGGACCTTGTGCCTGTGCCGAGGAGGTACTGAACTCGGCGGCTAATGGCTGCGGCAAGTGCACTCTTACATCAAATTGTCAATGTCTCGACGAAGTAGCTGAGGCTCTTGATCGGCCTCAAGAGTTGAAGCGTCCTGCCTCACCATCGGCCAATGTATCTACCAAGAAGAGGCATCGGTCTAATGCCGATGCCGAGACTGATTTCACAGCCATGTTCTCCCGCAAGACCCAAGAGGCCTTTTCTGCTCCTTCTCAACTGCCTTCCATGGACTCCATGCCTTTTAGAGATGGCTGCGGCTTCTGCAAGGATGGAACCTACTGCGTCTGCGCTGATACCGCTCTCGCTACTCCCGCCATGACTCCTAATGATACTCTTCCTCCCATCTCTCAGCAGGTTCAGACCCCACCTCCTGAAGACACTGACCCTCCCATTCTCGCTATGGAGATGACGGCCGATGGTGCTGTCAAGCTTCCTCCTCGCCGTCCCCAAAATCAATCGACCGAGCGTCGTGGCTGTGGTCCAAACGGACCTGGTACTTGTGCTCAGTGTCAGGCCGATCCCAAGTCTGGACTCTTCTGTCGCCTGATGGCCGCCAATCTGAACCGTAAGGACGGTAGCTCTGGTGGCTGTTGTGGTGGCAAAGGTGCTGGTGGCGGCTGCTGTAAGACCCAGAAGCCACCACAACCAGAGAAGATCAATCTCCCAAGTCTACCAAGCCTGGGCTTGAGTTGCGCTGAGGCATACCAGACACTATCTAGCCATCGCAACTTTTCCAAGGCTGCTGACGATATTGGTTCTTGGTTACCAAAGCTGAAGGCCACACCTAGACCTAGTACTCGGCCAGCACCGCCAGGTGCAATGATGCCGATTGAGGTTGAAGCAGCAAGTATAATGAGCGTCCTGAAGGATTTTGATATTCGGTTTGGGAGGGGAATCTAATGGGATCCCAAGCCGTTAAACTGGATGAAAGATATTGAGTACATGAAAAAGGAAAAATGGTGGTTTAGTGAGCATACAGCTCGTGACAGAGTTGCGGCATGCCTAATATGGCACTGGTTTGGGTTCTGGTTGGAGCGTTGATATTATACCCTTCATTGGCTAAGATGTAGACTTCACTTGTCTATGCATCTATGAATTTATGCGTCTATTAAGATGAATGCTCTTGATTTGAGACATGTCCCGGCGATGCATTTAATAATGTGTGCATAGCAGGGTTCTAGAAGAACTTGTGCAACTAGGGCGAGCTTGTATGATTTGGCCAGTCAGAGACGTAGACGAAGTAGATGGGATGAGTGCACCGATTGAGCTAGAAGAACGGTGTCCAAAGTGCCATGTGGCTGTAGGGTATAACCCAGGTGTAGAGCCTCAGCAGTGAGCTGGATTGTAGACAGCTACGTCGATGGGTGGTGATGACTGTTTATGAGTAATGCCAACACACCATGGCCAAGCATGGCAACCTGTCAACCGCTGTTGGGATAGTCACGCGCTGACGTGCATGAAAGGAAAGACATACTCGGCTGAATAAGGACATACATAGGGCCTGGGGAAAAGGCGGGAGCTAGATACGGATGAAGTTGTCGTGAACTGTTGGGAGGCGGTGGAGTTTTGATGGTGGAGCAGCATGGCCAGCGCACCGCCTGTACAAAATACAATCTGAGTCGAGCAGGTAGCACAAAATGTCGTTCACTGGATGTTCAGACGAATAAGGATAGTTGCATTAGACTAAAGTGGCGAGTTAGAGCCGGAGGCAGCTGAAAATAGTCGATGATATACCGAATACGGCTGCATGACTGGCTAGAGAGTCGACGAGTCGGTCTGTCTAACAAATATGAATGGCTGGGGGCCTCTCGGTGAGCTCTCAGCGCAGAACTCGTCTGGCAGTCAGTGATTGGAAGAGGTTGCATGTGGAGGTAAGCGCATGATTGGTGTCTTGGTGGTCTTGGGGGGGATGGATGCGTTGGCACACACAACCCAGCTGCTGCTTGTAGAGTTGCAGCAACTGTTTTCTTTGCCTCGCATAGAGGGAACTGGCGTGGTGCGATCAGATTGGTTGCTGGTGTGGATGGAGGGAGGGGGGTTTGGGTACATTGTGCGATGCTGAAGGTCTGGTAGGAGGACGATATCAATTGTTAGAGGGGAGGTATTTGTTTGAAAAGAACAGCTTGTTATCTTTCATCACATGTTATTCGACGGTTCGAGTTTTTCTTGGTTTCATTGTTGAGTATCGTGAGTTGTATAAGTGGACGAGGCAATAGTTTAAACCCTGGTAACTTACAATACAGGTGTAAAATTACCCGATAGTAAAAGTCAATCCGAACACGGGGACATGCAGGTGTTTCTTGTTTTGCTTGTTTATTCCTATCATTCATCTTCAATTTCTTCTTGTCCTTGTCCACTGTCTCTTGTCCTCGTGGCCATAATTGCCTGGTTCGATGTTCATGTCCCTTAAATTGCTGGCTGGCGGGAATGCATGACAACTCATAATTCCAAGTTACACAGAGAGTAAACAAGATACACTTTCTGCCGCCGAGATTACTTACTCCTACATTGTAAATCAGGCACACACATTCACGCTGCAAGTCATGATTGTCCTACCGTCATAGTCGATCATGACTTGGTTCAACCTGTGGATGCCTTGCTTGTTCCACTCTCAACCATAACGACGGGACAAGAACAGGTGTTCACGACAGGGCGCAAGTCTTTCTGCTCCAAGGCAAGGTCCAAGGTCCACAGGCTAAACCCACAGCTTCTCAAGAGCCGCCAGTCTCTTTAAACAACTCAGCCTTGATAACTGTTTAACCCGACTCATAGGTACTTGATTGTAGCGCTTGGGCATTGCCAACGCACAACTCATGACCCGGCCCGACCGACCAGGGCAGGGAAAAAGAGACCGCCCAGCGCTGATGGACACGTGCGAATCGCACAGGGCGTCAGGTACCGACCCACAAGAGTGCTGTTGGGCCAATTGACTCTCATGCTCACCCGCATTGCCGCGACGTTCCCGACTGTAACAGGTCTAGCGTGTAGCATCTGCCAACGATGCTCTGTACCCACTACCGTAGCGCACCGCCTGTTCCCGTCCGTTATAGCGAGGTAGCGTAGGGACGGGGAGGGGATACTTCTACCCCATCATATTGGATCCTGTGCTTATCCCAGTCCCAAGTCCAGTCCGATCTCGTTGTTCATCGTTGTTTGTTTCTGTTTCTGGTTTGTCTGAGCCTGCCTGCCTGCATCAGCGTCTGGTCTATGCTGCAGTCGGTCGGCGCAACCGACAGGTGCCAGTTGTGAGGCCCCTTCGGTCGCTGTTTATTACAAGCACCATATCATCCATAGCATAGTCCCTCTATTCCCACGATACCTTGCCTTGCCTTGCCTACCTACTTCTCCCCCACCTCCAAAAACTCCCCTCAACTCCCTCCTCTCTCCTCCCACATCTTCTCTCTTCTCTCCTCTTCTCCTGATCAGCAATAGACATACTCCTCCCTCGTTCTCCGTATCTCTCTCTGTCTTGCATTGTTTTCACCAAAACTCGACGTGCGACTCCAACTCGTGATACCATCCTGGTCCTTCATACGCTAGAACTTTTTGGAACGCGCCATCCATCATCTCAGGTTCCAACCTCGCGCCCTGTCATTCCTTACTTGCTCCAATCTTCGCTGGCAGGTCTGGCACCCGTTCTCGAATCCTCGTACAACCACGTATTCATTGCGACTTGCTCTTCCCGCCTGCATTTGTCGAGTCATATACCTTTGTTTACAAGCCAGTGAGCGGCGCCTCACGACAGCTATAATAGCTGCTCATTTGCGACGTAGAGTTCCCTGAGCTCAGAATGGTTTCTATGCAACGATCTTTGTCTTCACCTGTCCGCATTCATTCTGCTCCTAGTACGTCTCCGACGTTGCCCCTCAGCCATAGTCTGAACTACCCGACTGCTGGCTGTGCCTGACTCTGTCTACAACTTTTGCTAATTAACGGTAGCTGTGTCCGCTTTAGCGCAAGATTCGGGGTCGCCCCCGCCATCTGTCGATATTCATGTACAACCATCTCGATCTCGACGACGACGCTCTCCGAGCCCTAGCCCAACCCGCGAATCGAAGCAGACTTCACAACGACAGACTGAAGACAGAGACCATCGGGGTCATGGTCAACAACATTCACCAGTCATGTCGTCAAGAAAGCCCATTGTGGCACAGCCGAATATGCCAGGCCAGCCTTCACCAAGAAATAGCCCCCGGGTCTCTTCTCTAAAGCCTAGCGACAACGACAGTGAGGGGCATTCTCCATTTAAGCCATTATTACAAGATGTTTCGCAATACACAAATCCACATCTTTCCCCCGAATCCGAAAGTACAACACTCGAAGAGCTGGCTCATTTAGTACGACTGTCCAAATACCAGGAGCGAAAGCGCGCAAACACCCGTCTGCGCCTTCAGAGGAATTTGGTTTCTACCGCTCTCAGCGCCCGTTTGACCCGTTGCGGAGAAATAGCTCATCGTAATTTGGTCGACAGTTTCCGTCGTGACGACAAGGAGAACTTTGCCGCTCTCCACAGCGCCATCCATGATGTACGCAACAGCTGCGATGAACTTCGTCGTTATGCTCTTCTCGATCCCGAGATGGAGGGTCTCGCCTCAGCCGGTCTCGCATCTTCTGAAAGTTTGGATACTCCTACTAACTCGGCAGCTCTTGGTCCTCTCCAGTCCATTACACCATTTTTGAACGACATTTCTGCCTCTGCTCGCGATACGTTTTTGGATTTTCTTACACAGCTCCGTACAAACCCGGATTATTTGGCCACTCGTATATGTTCCCTGTCAAGTTCCGAGTTGAACTCATTCTTGTCTTATCATAAAGGTTTGGAGCCCGTGGAATCCGTTCTTCCTTTCCATGGACGTTCCGGAGGTAGAGCTCACGCAAGCGCGTCTGGACGAAACAGCACTGCTGTGGATATAGAACGATTGCTGTCTTTCCAACGACACGACCCCTTGTCCATCCTCATCCACACCTGTTTTGCCAACTCTGCTGGACCTGACAGCTCTGAGGATCAACGACGTACAGAAATCTGGGCTACTGCTTTGGCACGACTGATCTCTGAACCCAAATCCACTGGCGAGCATTTCTTGATATCAGTTCTCAATATTTGGACGGCAATGCGTGACTGGTCTGGCAAGTCCAATATGGAATGGTATCTGATGAAGATCCTCGAGGATGGAGCCTTCTTGCTCGACCGAGCAGAAGACCAGCATGGGACACGATTCAACTTGTCCGACTGGAACCATTCAGATGAAGTTGCAGCCAAGGAGTTCTACGAGCGCGCAGTAAACCAACTATTTGAGCTTGTCGACGATGAAGATGCTACTGGAATCCCTGAAGGACTTTTGGAACTTGGAAATGCCATTTTGAGAAAGCTCGAAAACAAGTATGTCGAAAATACCTCCCGTTGGTTAGTTTGGAGATGCCTCTTCTTCGTTTTCCTCTTGGGCGTCATTATCCATCCAGAATCGTACGGAATGCTGGCCGAGTACCACATCACGCCTTATGCGCGCGAGAAGATCCTTAAAAAGGTAGCCATGAAGGCTCATGAGTATGTTTCCAGCATGTGGAGTGGTAAGCCTTCGGCAACATGTGTTCCTGTGGACATCCCACCCAAAATCAAGGGCCATGTGGAAAGTATTCTCGCTCGTTTCCAAGGATCACGATCCAAGGTTCCGGCTGCCAAACTCCTCCCAGCAAGGTCCATCACGTCCTTGCGAGAAACCAAGGAGGTCCATCCTTACCTGGTAATTAGCCCTGCTGATATCGCGACCTTGGTGAATGCCATATTCCCCGAAAGAAGACCCCACTCGGCTTCAGGAAGCTTTAGATCAGGACCGGCCTCCATTTCCGGCATGTCTGCTATCTCGCAGCCCATCTCCATGTCAAACCCAAGGAACAACTTTGAGACTGCCTCTATCATCAGCACCAGCGCTTCTTCGGTATTTAGTGACACTACCACAAGAGACGGGTATCTAGATGAACAGACATCAGTGACACCTCAGCGATACTCTCCACCAGCAATGGACTCGGAGATGCAGAGACGTCTGAACAAGTATGAGGATGACGGCTACCGGCTGCGCCTGGCACTCCACGAGATGACGCAGAATCTTGGTTCTGACATTGTCCGTGGATCATGCCACCCTTGCGCTGAGCGATGGCTTGTGCTCTTCATCTCCGCTGATGGAAAGAGTCTTTCTACAAACATGACATTCGATCCCGATGATGAACTGGATGACGATGAAAACTCATCCAGCACTGACACGGATGAGGAAGATGCTCCAGATGGACCCGAACTCGGCAAGGACTACCATCAGCTTCGAGACTCCATCCTCAAGCTTGTTGAGGACTATGAGATCCCTCGAAGCCTCGAGCCTGAAAACAGGACACAATTGAGTAACCGTGCTTCTGGCCTGAAGCGATACAAGTCAAAGACCAGAATTATCACCACAGAACGGTCAATGGCCAGTCGCAACCCATACAGGAAACAGCTTGGCAAAGAGACAAACGATAAGCGAGAGGCCTCTATTCCTGAGGTTGACACTAAGGACGACAAGCCAGAAGCCGTTCTTATCACAATGCTCAAAGCGGCCTCGTCACAGTCCAAAGCTCTTGCTGACTTTGTCTCGTCACACCAGTATTGGAAGACACTCAATCAGCTCAATGCGCTCGCATCTCCTTCGCTTCGAGAGAATGGATTCGCAGTCCTCATCAATATCTTCTCTCGCGGCCCAAGAGACTCTATCCGGCGATCTGCTTCCGCCATTGAAGAGTATGACGCTTGGCTTGTCTGGCTGAAGCAGAGTCAAGAACGCCACGAGGGTATCATCGACCGCATGATGAAGCGGGTACGAGCTGTGCGTGACAAGATGTGGTACGTGACAGATGTGCGCAACTCAAAAGAGTATGCCCACAGTCGCGATATTTGTCAAGCCCTGAAGACCATGGGCATGCCTCGTCGCTGGAACTCTTTCCAACGATCTCGCGCCCACATGGCCAGAGGTCCAAGTGCATCCTATCTGTATCGCACCGAATCACAGATCATGGATCTACTTGCTGCGTCAGAGGAACAAGGAGGACCAAACAAACTGAGCGATGATCCTGCCGAGGCGACTGCAGCTTGGCTTCAGAACCGTGGCATCGAGAACTTCTGTAGGGGTGAAGAACGTATTCACCGCTTCTGCTACGAGGTTGACAAGTGCATATCAAGACTGGTCGGTGAGACTATTCGAGAGGCGCCTGTCTTGTGGTCCAGTGAGTTGTACAAGCGCGACAAGCTTGGTTATGACCGCGCAAGGGCCAGAGAAAAGGAACTTTCCTGGAATGGAGATGACTCTGGAAGCATCATCAGCGAACAAGATCGCAAGTTCAGTCCGACTTCCAGCAGGCCCAACTCCCTTGCGCGAGATCTCAGGTCGCTGTCAATTCACAGCCCCAGCCAGCAGTCGCTTGACTCAGTTCGACAGAGCATGCCTCGGGCAAGCTCGGCGCTCTCAGATATTCTCGATGGGCAAGAGTACTTTGATCGTGCTTCGCCTGCACACACAAATGATTCGGCAAGCACCTTCTGGTCACCGTTCCAGCCGATCATGTCTCCCAGTTCAGGAGCTTCTCGGGGGTACTCTCCTACCACAAGCTTAACCAACCTGTCGACCACATTCTCTCACCCAGCTCATCACGGCACTGCTCCATCTACTTCAAGCTTCTCTACAGGACGCCCTGGCACTTCGGCGTCATCTCAAGAGACAGTTTTCCAGCAGCAGAAAGTGGATGACGAGAAGACACGCTTCCTCAACGAACTGAGACAGTCCCTTACCAGCCTTTTGCTTTCTGACCTCGGCAACCAAGTTTTCTCACGTGGTTCTGAGACAGATGGCTGGTTCGACCAGTTGGGACAGCAGTGTATCGATCGTAAAGATGCTTTGGATCGTCGAGCTCGACGTCGATCCGAGATCAAGGAGAAGCGAAGTTCGGGGCGACCACGAGTTATTGAGAAGAAGAAGAGCTTTGGCAATCTACGGGGCGCTGGTGATGACCGGGCTTCAGAAACCTCGGAATCTCTCCCTCTGGGCTCTACTGAGGAATCAAGCACCAGTGCCTCCACGCCACGCCTGTCGGTAGCGAAGGAAGACAAAGACAAGACAGAGTTCCCTTTCAAGAAGGCATACCAGCGACTGCTGAACATGTTTTGCGTACACCCCAACCCTTACGCGAAGCTCAATGCTCTGCATGAACTTGAGAACCTTATTGTAGCTGCGCTGCAATCAAGTGGACAGAAGAGGCCACGATGGAATCGATCTGATGCTGGGTCAAGCGTGGTGACGGAGCACAACACAAATGCCCGTCCTACACCACTGGAAGGGACAATCGACAACGTCAGAGAACGTCGATCGCAAGCGCAACAATCTCAACTTCAAACGCCCTTCTTTGGTCCTCGACAGGCCAATTCTGAGACAAGGTCCATTATGTCGGGAGGAAACGTCAATACCGACATCATCACCAAAGAGCTGCAGGCCCTCTTCCGAGAAGCATCAATTCGACCAAAGACACTGTTCCGCGACCTGCAGTTCATTGCATCTTTCGTCCCACCATCGGTGCTGGACAAGCAAGAACGCGGCAAAGCATTTTGGAACACTGCACTGGCTGCCCTCAAACTCAAGTCAGAAGTGTGTCGAACAATGGTTGAGATGGCAGATGAAGTAGTTGCAGCACACACACATGTGCGCAAGCCAAACGACAACACGATACCAGACGTGCCACAGTCTACAACAGGCACACCACCGCCGCCATCCACAACATACAAATTGGATGACGCGGGTAAGATGTGGACAATCACGGCCAAGGAAGGATTCCCAACAGCACAGCGCGAGCTTGCGTTGTTCTACCTTTCGAACCCGGAATACGTTGAGCGGACAACGCTCCCTCTTTCAAAGCCTCGCGAGGTGTTTAAGCAGACGGTCATGGACAAATATGGACGTCTGGGCAACGGAGGAGGCCGCACCGGGTTTTCAAGCGGAGGCGAAGGCAAGGAAAGCGATGTGAGAAGTGACCCAGGACTGATGTGTGTCGCGGTTCACTGGATGGAAGCGGCTGAGCATGGAGGCGACGAGCTGGCAACGAGCTTCCTGCGACAGAATGAGTTTATGGGTGGTCGCTGAGTTGCTTGCTGGTGCTGGTGCTGAATATTATACCCCCCGTGTTTTTATGTTTGGCGCTTGGGCGTCTATAAGATTTATATGGATGCTTTATAGAGGGCGAGATGAAGTTTTTTTTATTTTTTTTTGGATGCATTTTCAGGATTAGATGTTTTTGGAGATACGCATTGACGCAGGGTTTTTGTTACATGAGATACCATGTGTGGGCATGTATGGTGTTAATACTGGTAGAAAGCCAGTTCTTTTACATGAATTGCTATTACTATTGGATTGCTTCCCCTTCATTCTTGTTCAATCGTGGATCGTTGTTCAAGTGACATGTCAGACTAAAATACCCTGAAGCTGATGGCATTGGATGAACGGAGGGATGTGAGAAAGGGGCAAGGGCCATGATTCGGTGGATCAATAGCGTCCAAGGTCCCCTCACCCGAACCTTAACGTCATTTTGATCAATTCCATGTTCTCACCTCATTCAATCGTCTCATCTTAGAATGCATAAACACAGAAAGAGCTGCGACTTGATTGCATAAGTTGCTCAAGGTCGGCGCTGAGTCACGTAAGTACATCGAGCAGTACGTAAGTGCCACTGGCATGAATTTCCTACTGACACTTCTCTATCCAGACGTACATTTAGTGGAGCGACTGCCTGTTTGCTGCCTGTTCAGATCTACCACTGTGATCAACTTACTACAACTTTATCGCCCACGCGATAAACCTACTCTTGTTTTTCACACGGTCAACTCTCTCTTCATCTCTTCCTCTTCTAAACTTTACAAAACTCATCCTAAGTTTCTATAAAATTTTATAAAATTTTACTGAACTTTGCAAAACTTCGCAACATGACAGCCGACTCAGACACCGCCATGGCCGATATCAGTACCCCCTTGACGGTGGCTGCAACAGCAACTTCTCCATTCCAACGAATCCCTCTCGAGGTTCTCCTACGGATTACTTACTTCCTCACCACTCCCGAACTAGGGAACGTCCGTCTGACATGTCGCTCAATCGAGCAGGCTTTGTACACTACATTTACCAATGAGTTCTTCACCCGCAAGCAGTTTATGATCTCAGAAACAAGTCTACAGGCCTTGATTGACATCTCAAAGAGTCGGCTAAGTCCCCATCTCCGCAAAGTGCATTTTGGGCTGGACAGATTTGCGCACGCCCTGCAAGTTCACGGTCACAATGCTAGGACAGCGAGGCAGATGGAGTTGTACAATGGTCAGTTCTCTCTGCTGAGTACGGGGTATCACAGGGATATGCTTGTTGAAGCTTTCAAAAATCTGGAGAATCTTGAAGATGTTGTCATTCGCGACTTCAACTCGGTCCGCCGCACACGTGATGGCCCAAATAGACAATGGACAAGCTACGGATCGACTACAGCTTTGAGGGAAACGGGGTCTCGCCCTGGCCAGAACAGCGGTATGGCCTGGGGACCTGATACCTCTACAGCTTATGGAAGCACGATCTTCACATCTGTGCTTTTCGCCCTCGGCCAGGCGGGCGCGAAGCCAAAGGGCATTGAGCACATGTCGCATTCTAGGAATCATCTGCGAGATTGTGCCTTCAATATCCCTTCCTATATGGAGGCCTCGGTCACACCTGTTTTGGAGAATCTTGAGAAGCTACACATCGATATCGATTTGCTCGGCGGCAGCGACTTCTCAAGCGACGATGCCGCTGGCCATTCGTCGACTGCGGACATGATGCTTCGTCGGTTTCTCCTCAAGCTGAAGAACATCAAGCACCTGCGCATCAACGAGACCCATAGTAGTGTAACTGGTCCCGGCATGCTTCTTGGGTGGCTAGGTCGCGAGAATGCTACATCGTCTGCGCCTCCAGCACCTGGGCCGTCTTCTGCCCCTGGATCGCCTCTTGCCCCCCCTGAACCCTCACCTGAATACCACCAGTTGGAAGAGCTCAATTTTGGCATGATGAATGTGGAGCCTCAACACCTCCTCGCCGTCGCCCGAAAATTCGCGCCTACGCTCAAGAGACTAGAACTACACAAGGTCACCCTCCGGCGACGCCTACCAGACGGCCACACAGGAACGCCGCCAAAAATAAGCTTTTGGAATAAATTTCTAGAGAAGCTGAAAGACATCCCCAATCTCGATTTGCGGCACATCAAAATCAGTTTTCCTCAGCAGCAGTGGGCGTCACGACCGAGCCGGTCTTTTGTCGCTTTCGAAGGTTCGAAAGAAAGCGTGAAGCAGTACACCGGAACGGATTGGAAGTACTTCGTTGGGCACGAGATGCTGCCCAAGATCAACGTGCAATGGCCGAGTGAAGATAGCAGCAGTGCGGGGGAGGATGAGGATGATGACGGTATTTGGGACCTATATGCGCTTGATCTATAAGCGCCGGGTTTTGGCTAACGATGTATGATACAGATGATTCCGCCGACGACGACGACGATGATGAGGAATAGTTGAGGGTATCGGGCGGATTACTCTGTATATGTTTAATTATTCAGGACCTAATCTAAGGCCTTCTAAGTCTACACTAAATTATCCTAAACTACTCATCCTAAACTCTTCTAAGCTGGCCTAAATTATCCTAAATCTACCTAAACATCATCTTGTCGTTTAGGATAGACAACCTAAGCTTTCTTACCTCCCCTCGGTAGTCGTCTACCCATAATCAAGTCATCGCATACTGTAACTCTCCGTATCTTTGACAACTTCCCAGCCATCGGATGCTAGGTACGCTCTCCCCTGAACTACCAGGCATGATCCAGTTATTCCAGGCAGCGATTCCCACTTCGGCCGGTTTAATTGGTGTCACATGACACCGTGGCTGGGTCGCGCCTAGAATTTGGGTCAATTGGCGCGTTGGTGCCTGGAGCGCGTCTTCTCGGTTATTTGGGGTGACAGAATGAGCGAGCAGGCCAACTCTTTAAGCATTGAGCTTTCAGGTCTTGTTGATCGACCTCTACGAGTCAAAATAATGTACTTGAACCAATTAATAGTGAGAGTGTATATTATTATACCGTTTATTCTTTCAATTGAGCTTCAAAACCAATGAAAACGGTCTCTTTTACTCTTTTAACGGCCAGAGCCCACTAACAGGACCTTTTTGTCACCCTGCCCCAGCTGTCAAAGGGATCGCTCCAAGTGGGGGGTTTCAGCCTAGATGCCCGTGCTACCTTCCCATTCAGCTGGGCGTCACCTCATCTGAGCTTAAGCTTACGGGAGCCTTTGAAATGGGAAGGAGCCGACCTCATCTCTAGACTTTTCAATTTCTCCTCAACTCAACTCAACTCTCTCTCCTCTCCCCATCATCATAATCTTCTTCCACTTGTTTCCGTCTCGTAATTTGCAGCTCGCGCCATTGGACAAGGATCGCTCGCCCTGAGATTCGGCGATTGCTGCATTCGGTTCAGCTCAAAGTTGTTGGGTATGACGCCCCTGAACCAAGCTCTTTTCTCCGCGCGCCGGATGATTAGGGCTATTCCGAGCTTTGCTAACCTTGTCTTAAGTTGAGACACTTCCTCTCTAAACTCTAACATTTCCCCTCTACTCTTACACCACTCTCCATCTCACATCCGCCAAAATGCCTCCTAGAAGAAGAGCTGCCGCGAACCCTCCAGCTGATCCACCTCTGGACGGCTGTGCGATCGCAGTCAGCGGCAAGTTTGATGACATTGACCACAGTCATTCCTCTCTCGAGGCCCTCATCCGCAAGCATGGTGGATCTTTCACCAGAAGCGTCACAAAGGCCACCACCCATGTTGTTTCTACTCAAGATGACTTTAACTCACAGAGCAACAAAGTCACAGCGGCCAAGGACAAAGGCCTTCCTGTCGTGGACCCCACGTGGCTCATCGACATCGACTCCAAGGGTAGCAAGCTGAGCGCTGACGACTATACCTGGGACTCTGCTCCCAAGACCAATGGCACTGCTAAAGCTGCCACCAATGGCAAGTCAAAGAAGCGATCCCCTCCTGCCGCCGATGACGAGGATGAAGAGGAGGAAAGCCAACCCAAGTCCAAGCGCGCAAGGAGCACCAGCGTCGCGCCTAAAGCGAAGGCTAAGCCCACGGCGGCCAAGAAGAGCACCAAAGACAAGGCCCCCGTTAAAGATGAGTCCGAAGAGGAGGAGGAGCCCCCCAAGGCCAAAGCTAAGCCCAAGGCTGCTGCAAAGAAGGGTGCTAAGGGCAAAGCTGCTGTCAAGGATGAGCCTGAGGAGAACTTGGAGGAAGAAAAGGTTGTTGCTGAAGGCCAGTTCATCAAGAAGAAGGACGTCGCAATTCCTCTCGATGAGCACTGCACCCTCCCCACCTATCAAGTTTATGTTGATCCAGACTCTGGTCTCATCTACGATGCTTCCTTGAACCAGACCAACTCCTCTGCAAACAACAACAAGTTCTACCGTATTCAGGTGTTGAAGAATCCCAAGTCCACTGACTTCAAGACATGGACTCGATGGGGCCGTGTTGGAGAGACGGGTCAGAAGGCCATCCTTGGAAACGGAACCGTTGATGACGCTATCAAGCAATTCCAGAAGAAGTTCAAGGACAAGTCAGGCCTCGCCTGGGACAACCGTACCGACAACCCCAAGCCTGGCAAGTATGCGTTCGTCGAGCGTAGTTACAACCCCGATTCTGATGATGACAACGACGAGGACGATAAGAAGGCTGTCAAGAAGGAGGCAGATGGTGAAGAAGATAATGCATCTCCTCCTGAGTGTACACTCGAGAAGCCCGTCAAGGAACTGATGGAGCTCATTTTCAACCAGCAGTACTTCCAACAGGCTATGACATCTCTCAACTACGATGCCAACAAGCTGCCACTGGGCAAGCTGAGTAAGACAACTATCACTCGCGGTTTCCAGCAGCTCAAAGATCTCGCTGCCTTGATTGACGACCCAACCCTTGCCGCATCAAAATGGAACATGTCCATGTCTGCTGCTACTGAACACCTTTCCAACACCTACTACTCGTTCATTCCCCACGCCTTTGGTCGAAACCGGCCACCTATCATCCGTGACAACACCCTCCTCAAGCGGGAAATAGAACTTCTCGAGAGCTTGTCAGACATGAAGGACGCTACTGAGATCATGAAGATTGACCGCAAGACGAGAGATACCATTCATCCTCTCGATCGCCAGTTCCAGGGTCTCGGCCTTGAGGAGATGACTCCTCTCGACCACAAGAGCAGCGAGTTCAGTCATCTCAAGAACTATCTCAACGAGTCCCGCGGTTCTACTCACAACATGAGCTACACAGTCAAGGATATCTTCCGCATTGAGCGACAAGGCGAGTTCAAGCGATTTGACAACTCTGAATATTCCAAGATCTCTTCCGATCGTCGTCTTCTGTGGCACGGCTCGCGAGCGACAAACTACGGTGGTATCCTTAGTCAGGGTCTCCGCATTGCCCCTCCCGAAGCTCCTGTGTCAGGTTACATGTTCGGCAAGGGTATTTATCTCGCCGATATGTCCTCCAAGTCGGCCGGATACTGTTGCTCTTACAACACTGGTGGCGAGGCTTTACTTTTGCTTTGTGAGGCCGAGCTTGGTGATCCTATTCAGAAGCTCGTTGATTCTAGCTACAATGCTGGCACTGACGCAAAGAAGAAGGGCATGCACAGTACCTGGGGCCAAGGAAGAACCGGCCCCAGCAAGTGGATCGATGCCGGTGTTGTTCATGAAAGCCTCAAGGGTATCAAGATGGTAAGTTATCAGTCTCTTCAAGCAAGTTTGGCCTTGTATGCAAATACTAACATTCTTTTAGCCCGATCCCGATGTGAAGCCTGGTGATACCAACGTTTCCGGTGCTGGCCTGTACTACAACGAGTACATCTGTTACGATGTCGCGCAAGTCAAGCTGCGTTACCTTCTCCGCGTTAAGATCTAGGAGAATGCCGTGAACTGGTAATGACAACGCTTGCCCATGAAATAATCAGCGACCATCCTCATGACTGTGGAATTACTGTTTATTTGGGACATCTTGGTTCTTTCTTTCGTCGCTATTTATAAATCTCTGTACTGGCGCACAAGCGGGATGATTTGATATGTAGGAACAGAAAAGCGGTTGCTGGATGTCAGGGTCATTACTGGCAGTGGACCAAAGGATGGCAACGGCGTTATACGGACAAGTAGTGTTTGACTTTGATGTTTTCTTTCGTTTCTCATGTGTCTCTCAGACTACTGTATGTACATGAAGATAATACACTATCTAGAACATCTGCGCATTATTTCGTGAAGGGTATCATGTCCCTAAAGTATCCATGCTTTTTCTTTCCCAATATCCCAACTCTTGCTTGGACGTAGATGAGTGTCATTGTGATTTGATTACGCATAATATGTTCTTAGCTTGTTGTGGTCCTCATTCTTTGAAAGGTCAAGATCCGATGTTGAACGTAATCTTCGGATGCGAATAAACCACTGAGGTAGTAAAGCTGGGGTCCAACACTTGTACAATTGAGCTTTTTTTCAGGTACTGCGGGACAGATGCCCGGAAACATGCCCGAGGGCTCTCATGACTCAAAGTTCGTGCTTTTTGATGAGTGATAGGAGGTAGATCGGCCGATATTGATTTTCTAGCCTGTGGTGGACGTTTCTGTTTCGTCTGCAGCGTGTGAGGCGGCGGTTTCCAAGCTCGAGAATTCGGGTTCGTCTGGACATCTCGATGTCATCGCCCCGATGGAAGTACTCCTGCCTTCGGAGGGTTTGTCGGATCATCGGGTTGAGAATCGGGGCTTCGGGGTGTCATTGACCCACAGCGAGATCCGACACTAAATATGGTGGTGTAGATGGCTCTGAAGAACTCTTGAAACTCCTCGAGGGGGATTCAAGTCTTCTAGCCTGATCCAATCCTTTTCAAGCTCCAACTCCTCCATTGAGAGCGTCCATGCTAAGCCAGTCGTTGTTCGGCATCCAAAGATGCTGATCAAGTCCCATGCCGTACTCCAAACCGCTATCGGCGCCTAACCCATCGGTACCTCCATCGTAGGCGTTATTGATCTCTGAAATTCCAAAGTCTTGACGTGGTACTATCTCGGGAACGCTCACGGTTGGTTTCGTCGGGGCTGGGGTTTCGGTGCTTGGGTGTGGCAAGTCTGGCGAGACTTGGCTTTCGGGGACCCACGGATCGGCGACGAGTGAAGGAGGGAACGTTGAGTCGGTCATGGCAGTTATGGAAACAGAGTTCATCGAGCTGAACTGGTTAGGGTCGTTCATGCTATGATCATTCGCGAAACCATGTCGTAAAGGTTGTTGAGAATAGCCATTATCAAGAGGGAGTCGACCGTGTTGATCTGGCGTTGCGGAGGGTCCACGGATGGCGATTCCGTGAGTTATTAGCCTTTCCAGATCTGCTTGAATGCCTTCTGCAGTCTTTCCCGCGCAGCAGGACTTGATAGTTGACAGGCAAATCTTTGCCCGTTCCATGACGGCTTCCAAGTTGAGGTCATATTTCAAAGCATTAGTATGATACGCGTATGTCAACACGCGGGCGCATTGGTATGCGCAGATAGCCATATCCAAATCGGTTACAGGTTTCGAGTTGAGTTTGTGCATAGATGAGAAGATATTGGCCATTGACATGGCATGCTCGACACACTGTCGTTGACAATGATCGACAAAAGCATCGTCGAGAGATGCAAGGATAACACGAGGAAGGGCTTCCCGTAAACCACCCAGGGCAAGACGGTAAAGGTCGATCTGACATTGATGCCACCAAACGTGAATCATGATGAATGTACATATTCGAGGAGAGTAGGCTCGAAGTCGCAGTGAGCTTTCTGAAAATTGAAAAGATGCTGGTAAATGGGTTGCAAAATCACTCAGGTCTTTCTGCAGCCCCCAGATACCGGCTTGAAGTTCATCGGGCTTTGTGTTTCGAGACAACATAACGCGTCGAGAGAATTCCATGATTCGTCGTCGCATGTGCTGTATGCGGATGTGGAGAGCTAGACTTCCAACGTCTTCGGCCTGGGGGTTTCGAGGTTTGTCGGGATCATGAATAAGTCTCTCGGTCGGTTGTGGAAGATCAAATTCAAAGTTGCGCTCATTGCATGGTAATCCTACATGGATCTTATCAGCACTCCAGAGAGAGTAGTCACGATAGCCGCCCGAGACACCCGAATCAATACAGTAGAGAGCCCACATGAGTCGACGCCGAGACTCTTGGGCGAGGAAACAAAGGTTTGGAGCTTCGTGATTCAGACGCAAGGCTGCGGCGTATCGGGAAGCGATACTCAGCAGCATGAAAGCGCTTGGAGATTTCTTGGACAGGATACGATGCTTGATAATCAGGACAAGCGCCTGCACTTTGATGGTTGAAGGCCGAGTGTAATCGGCAAAAATGAGAGCCTCAGCATCGTCGATACATCTTTCACCATATTCCTTCATGCCCGGTCCCATATCCGTGAGGTACGAAGTAATGCCAATCAGGGCCAGCAGAAGTGCCTTTTCAACTTTGCCTGTGTTGTATCGTCCTTCAAGGGAGGCTCGATGGAGAAAAGAGAACATGGGAATGTGATGGACATGGTTGAAGAACTTGTTAAAAGTCCGGCCTATTAAAGCATCGAAGGATTCATCTGGAAAGGGGCTACAGCTGTTGTTAGCCAGTAGAGGTTTGACTACAAGATTGACTTACACTTCAGGTGCGAACCCTTGAGGCGTAGCGGTACTAGCCGGGTCGGTCAACCCAGGGTCGCTGTCGTTGTGACCATCTTCTCGATCACCTTCTTGACTCTGCGGGCTTCGGCCTTCGCCCCTCATTGTAATGCGCGCCCTTTTGCTTGGTCGGTAAACGCATTCAATGCCTTGGGAGCGACAGCGATCGCATGACGGCATGTGTCCGGAACATCGGGCTTTTCGACTATGACAGCTGATGCAAGCTTGTCGAACTCGGCGACGCGGCAGAGCGCCAGACAAGGCACCAGCGTCGCCGTCGTCGTAGGAGCAGGGAAAGCCAAGTCGCTCACAGTTAGAGCAGATGTCGCGCGCACCATTGCATCGTACTTTTCGAGCGCGGCAGGTGACGCAGGTCAGTGACGATTTTTTGGGTTTGCGGTCGGGAGAATTGGCGTGAGAGGCTGTCTGAGATGGGTTCACGGATTGCTGAGGGATGCCCGAGGCAGAGGAAGTGTTTGGGACAGGGAGAGGAGAGTCGAGGGAGGAAATGAGGTTATTCGGGTGGTCGCCAGCGGCGGAGGCGAGATCCATGGCGACGAGGTGGGAGGTTTTAGGCGCATGCAGGGACTCAAAGACTGGGGATCATGAATATGAGCTTTAGCAGCGAGTTCCGAAGCTTCAAGAGCAATCCACCGAGACCAACGTCAAGTCCGACGAGGGTCTTGAGGTGGGGAAAACGATTCTGACTGTAGCTTTGTTTGTTTTTATTCAGGTAGAAAAAGAAATTGAGTCACGAAGGTGGTGATGATGATGTTAGGTTAGGTTGGGTTTGGTTTGGGTGGGAGTCAAGAGACAAACAAACAACGTACGTACGTAGGTAGCGCGATGGAAGGTAAGGTAGCGCACATAGTGGGTAAGATAAGGAAGGTGTGGCCCTGGCCTGGGGTTTCTGGGTCTAGGTCCGGGTTCTGCGTTGGTGGGAAAGCGGGACCGGAATGGCCTACACTACAGTTTCTGGCTGTGTCTGTTTACGGGTGGGTTGGGTGTATGCATCCTAAAAATTTGGTGTTGATACAGTGGAAGCTGCTGTATCTGATGATGGGCAACGTCAGATCTTCACCCAGATCAGACATGTCAAAGTCTAAATCAAGCACGCAATTAATCTTTAAACTGACGTACAAATTGACATCTTCCCTTCCAAATCAATGAACCTCTCTGGTCTCTGGCGACAAAACTCATGGAACGACATTGTGTGGACCGCCATTTGGCCCACAGCCTACCTAAGCTTGCTTGGCAGAAAAAGCTGTACCCGAGTCTCTCTCATTCGCGAGCCACGGACGTCACAAAAGTGTCACCGCTCATAATACTCACAGTGAGAGCTTTATCTCTCTGTCTCTCCCGGTCCGTGAAACGTCGTCGTTGGGCTATTTATCTATCGGCGTCTAAAATAGAGAGCAGAGCAGAGCTCCCTCCAAGCTATGATCGAAGGATTACGGATACACGAGTCAGTTAAGCTAACGAAACGAAACGGGGAACAAAAATCAATCAGGCACCTGATGCTACACAGCATTACAGCGATATGTCCGAACCAGCCAATCCATTTCTCCGTCTGATTCTCGCAGAATTTTTCCGGACCTTTTTGTCCAGGCTCTGACTGGAATCTGCCGAGAAAGACGTTTCGAAAAAACGCATCATCGGTAACTCTATTGACGATGTGACAAGTGAGCAAAACCTGGGGATACCAATGAGAGACAGAATGGACCGAGAAGCGACGCCTTCAGAAAGGATCAGGCCCGCTCGATCCCGGCGCCTTGGGCTTGATAGTCTCCGCTACGAACCAGGTTAATCGACCGGGATTAAGCAAACTTTTTGAACGTTGTTGACCGATGCAACCGGTCACAAAGAGACAATGAATGCGAAAAGACAAACATTATCGTCATGTTCAGCGAATTATACGCATGAATCTCGATCCTTCAATCCTTGGAAACTGCAAGACTCTCCTTCAGGACAACCCAATCGGTCAGGGATACCGACGGTCCGAAGTGAGCTGATCAAGGTCGCGATCAACCGAAGCAAAGATGGGCAAATCCTTTCTTAGCGCCTGTTTCTAGCGGATATGCAGGGTGACGCTTGTCCTATTACCGCCATTCAATCAACACCTGCGTCATTTATCCGACGGCCGCTCCGACTCCCGGAATATCATCGTTTTATCCCCCGGTTCCAGCTCGTATTCCCTGCCTTCTGTTGAATGATGCTGAGGCCAAGGTGGTCTACGGATGGACGAGGTCCATAGTCTGTGGGCGTATATACTTTGAAGAATCTGGTGCAACCTGTCCTTGAGTCACAATTTCACATCTCAGCAATATGGTCGTCATGATCATGTTGGTATTGATCTTGGCTTAAATCTCTTCGAATTTCATGATCATCAGCCAATCTCGACCATGTACGAAGCCACACAAACAACTCTTCATAGCTTTCTAATGGCCGATGCACAAGATCTAATTAAGGCATTAAACGACTAGCGTGCAAGGGAGATCTAACCTGCATCGAAACCAGGCTTGGTCTAGCCACGCTATTGATGGGCCCAGCTCGTCGATGCCAACACCCCTGAGAGAACTTCACCGGCGATTGAGGTATAATAGACACTTTGGCCAGCGAATCAAACCTGAATTGTTATCTCTCGGCCTCTTTTAATATTCTGGGTCACGTCACACGAGTCGATATCAGCGAGCACTAGCAAGAGCTTGAGAGAGCTCCCCTACTCCCCAACTCTTCCCCGCAGCTCAATTTAGCTGCCAGACTAACAATACTAGTTGTTAAACTAATCTACTCAAGCGATTCGTATTTGTTCACTTCCATTCTGGAAGTTACACAGATATACAGACATGCGGATGGACAAAGCGTAAAATTTAAATCTTTGAGACGAGCGTCTATAAATTCGTTCCTGATTCCTCGCACTTCTATACTAATGAGGAGCAAGTCATATGATTCTAAAAACGGATGAATTACGCCTTACACCTAATAACCTTTTTCCAAGTATAAGAAGAAAGTTAAGTGCTTGATATTATTTATCTGTCGAGGATTAATCTCAATAAGTACTCCGTAGAACGGAAGTATTAAATAAACAACTAAACACATTTTCATATAAGAAAAAGATCATGGATATTTATAGACATCTACAACAAATATAAGAGTATCAAGCATCAGACCGAGCCCCAGATCGGTGCCCTGCCTCCAAGATCCTGCAGTCCATCTATTAATCCAATGATCATATTCCCCGGCCGAGACCCGTATCTGATCCCCGTCCGGCCCGGTCCGTGGGAGCGGAGGAGGACCCTGCGTCTCGGCAGTGGGGAGTGAGGATGCTACCTAGAGGTCTTGGCTTTCGGCTGGACTTCAATTCACTCTTCTCGTGGATGCGCGGCTCTTGTTTACGATTGTTACCCCTGCCACGGAGCGAACACATCTAGAGACTGTCGAACAACCTCATTGAGGATGTCGTGGATCCATAGGCCAGGGCGGCCAATTTTAGAGCCTCCCGCTCAATGGATCTCTACAACAGCTTCTCAGTAAATAGAGGGAAGAAAAATCACTATGTTGAGATCAATGATTACGATTGGGATCCGATGGAGTACTGCCCGAACTCCGACATTGGGCAAGAGATGACGTGGCGCACATGAGTAACTTTCGTGTCATTATTCCTTATCACATTAATCCCCCCAGAGAATGCTTCCATCTTCAGTACATATACTGCTCGTCAAAGTCCGTAAAAAGCCCATTCAAGTCCTGATTTCCGGCCATACTCGATGCCCATGCATTTAAATCCAGCCCTCCGCCATAAGGCAGACCAAACATCAAATTTTGATCTGTAACGGGGTCTCTGATGCCCCAATTCGTCTGCTGTTCGGGAGATTGCTGCTCACTTTCTGCTTCAAGTGGAGCTGCAGGAGCTGCATCATGACTGTCGTCGACGAAATCGGATTGTCGAAGAAGACTGTGTATCGCCAGTCGCTGGCGGATATATGCATCTTTGGCGAGCTTCGAAGATTGGGCCGGATTTGGATCAGTCGTTGTTGTGATGGCGCGGTGGTCTGAAGACTCAAGCCACGCTTTGTGTTGCTGTATAACTCGTTCAAGTTCTTGTCGCTATCATCATGTCAGCGGCTTGAATCTCAGGGGGTGGGATAGGCTTACCATTGACTTCAGTTGTTCTGAGAATGCAAAGTATCGCGTGATGACATCTAGACACAGCTGTGCCTTATTGATGGCCATCTGCATGGGCAGTCCTGTATTGTCCTTGCCTGTGTATGTTCCGAAAAGCACCAGCCTCGCCGCATGGTACGCACAGATAGCTGCTTCAAACTCAAGTATTTCATTCTCTTCCTTATGCTGCACAAAGTCCGACAAGACTTTGACGATTTGTTCCGCATGAGATAGACACTTGTCTTTCATCAACTCCTTCTCGGCTGCGGAAATACCCTCAATCATGGGTTCTGGTGTAGTCTCAGGATATCCAGTGAGGAAGATTCGGTAAAGGTCGCAGTGGGTTAAGTGCCAATTCATGTGCTAGTCAGATAAATTAGCTAAGTCAGATCGTCATGCAAATAATGCTTACCATTACAAAGTATTGTGGTGATAAACGAATGTCTTGTGTATATGAGGGTGGGTATTGATCACAAGGCGCAAGTCTGGTCCTTAAGCGAAGAAGATCATTCTGGAACTTTTCCATCGACGAAAGGAGTTCGGGGAGATTGACCTCTTTCACGTTGATTCGTCGATTGAGCCTTACAATCGCTCTTCGAATGAAAGCCACCCGCACAAACGCTGCCCGCGTTCTCAGGACCTCTGGCTCGAGCCCCTTAGCAGGCTGTAAGTATCCAGTAGGGACGTGTCGTTCTTGCTGAAAGTCGGCGTCTTCGCAGGGGAGTTGTAAGTATATCGTGTCGGCATCAAAAAGTTCGAACTCTTTCAGACCAACGCAAAAGCTATCCTCAAGCAAGGACAGAGACCAAAATGTTCGCCTGCGAACTTCTTGAGCGACAGGACTTAATTTGGAGTGTTCATAGTTGAGACGTATCGCTGCAGCCCATCTAGCTGCAAGACCGGCCATTATGAATGCCCTGGGGAACTGTCCCACAGCGGCCCTATATCGTATTAGGAGGACGGACGCCTGTATCTTGAAAATGGAAGGTTGTTCGAGCCGGTCGAGTATAAGCTGCTCAGCTTCTCCAGCCCATGCATCACGCTCGCCTTGACATTGGTCGAAGTAGATGGCCGTGATAGAGCAAATGGCCAACTGAAGCGCTCGATCGATGGTCTTGTCGTGACATCTTTGGATGACTGTGGCTCGGTGGAGGAAGCAGAAAGCAGATAGGGGATAGAGCCGCTCGAAGTACTGATTGACGAGCGATATTATCGCATCGTCAGGAATGAGAGGCGGTCCTTCTTCTATCGAGTCAAAGGGGATTGATTGGGAGCTTGAAGCGATACTTGGTCGTTGTTTTCTGGGTGAAATAGCATCCTGAGATGTTGTCACGGACACCGAGTCGTCTCGAGACGACGAGGCTTCCGTTGTTGATGACCCAGCTTTTGAGACATATGTGCACGGTCTATTTCGCCTTGTACAATTGGTACATTTCGGAACATCGCCAGAACATCGGACCTTCATTGCCCGACATTCCTGACAGGCTTTCGCGCCACGACATTTTGGCGGTATACGAGGCGCAGACTGGCCATTGGAGCCATCCTGTTCAAAGGAACACTGAAAGTTGAGTCGTTCACAGGTACGACATTTAGGAACTGTGCCGTCACATCGGACCTTCAGGAGTTAGTACCGACCGAGTACCGGGGAGTAAGTTTGTACATACCTTTCGGACTCGACATTGGACGCAAGCCGCTTTCATTTCAGGTTTTCGCAGTGCTGTTGAAGAGTATTTGGAGAACTTGGCGAGCCGACATTCCAATTCACTGAGGGTTAATGTTCAACAGCGGATATCTCTTTTCCGGAATATTGGTGCTATCGACTGTAGTGACTTAGGGCAGAAGTGTCATATCCCGCCAATCCGCGAAATGATAGTGCAAGGAACAAACTCTGTTCCCTCGCTAGTACACTAGAATGCACCTCGGAAAGGGTCAAGTTCCGACCATCTTCCTTGGTTGCAGCTGTAGAAATTGGAAGCACGCCATTCTGTGCAAAGAAGGTAACTTGATCTCGTCAACCACGGGTGTCCAATAAAGTTATCGGTACTCCCCGTCACATCACTTTGGCCCGCGATGGCGTGCGGGGTCTCCGCAAAATGCGACACCCTGTATCCAATCATAAGATTCAATGACCGATACGCGCATTAACCATGTGTTCATGGTTGAGGTGATGTTTGCGAATCTCCGGGTTATTTCCTGCAACTCCCCGATGTTCCTCGTCAAGGCTCACGTCAAGTTGCAAGTGAAATAAAAGACCAAGACCTCAATTGAGTTGTCTTGGTCAGCGCGCCAGTTCTAGGCTGGTACGCCATGGAACAAAGACTACTGTTTCCTACCGTCGAGCCATCGAATATTCTCAAGGCACAATGACAAGCATCGTTCAATCGCCTACTTGGGCCATGTTCTTCATCCTTTGCGAAGGCCATGACCGCTTCGGCAGAATTCGTGGGCCCTCGAGTATTCTCCGAGAACCCAGAAAACGCATGTAGCCACGATGTCGCTGGTGTTTGCAAGTTCTGCCACACACAACGGGCTCATAATGTCTATATTGAGGTCCCGGGCACATGGCCAACGGGGCTCTTTGAGCATATGCCCGAACCAGATGGTCGGTGGAAATATTTCAGTCACAAGATCCACTAATACGTGGGAGTATGGCATGTTCATTGATCAACGACAGCTTGTCCAGCAGTCACGAGCAAGATCTATTGGGGCTCTTGCTTGATCACTGGCTCTCTTTTAATCTCAGTGAACCCAATGTTCTGGGCAACCCGAGTGGATTGATCTTCAGTATCCTCTTGCTTGACCCCTCGGCTGTCCAGATCGGAATTCTGTTCGAATGGAACTGGTAGAGCTGCAAGAGAATTTCTCTGCGCAACTCCAGCCTCAGGTAATCTCTCCTGGGCCACTTGCGCTGCTTGTCGCGCTGAGCTATTTTCGCGGCCTACCTGACGTCTATTTGGCTGTCCCCTTCTACCTCTGCCATTAACCCGGCCGCGAGCTTGAACCCGACCGCGATGGCGGCGACTCAAACTTGGACCATGGTATTGGCCTGGGGCTTGAGCTGCTTGATACACCTGACCCTGTGGGGGCGGAGGCACGTATGCAGGCACAGGATTCGCATAAGGATAATATCCCGGTGGCACCGAGTTTTGGTACATCACCGGAGCGTAGGGAGGGTAGATGTACGGTTGCGGCGGCATAGCATAAGGGACTTGTCCATACGCTGGATATGCCACAACTGGAGGAGGAGGGGGAGGAGGAGGGAAAGGGACGGGCGCTTGCCCTGGGAAACCTCCATTTTGAGGATGGCCCATGTTTCCTATGAAATACTGACCGCGTCCTCGTCGGAATTGGCCTCTGCGGCTGTTACCACGAGCTTGGTTGTTCATCGTTGCGGCTTCTGCTGCTGTTGTTTTTGGATGGGGAGCAGAAATACTGACAATGATGAATTTAAAGAAAAAGGAAAAGAGAGAGAAAGGTAGGAGAGGAAAAGAAAACAAAAGGGAAGCAAGAGGTTGCGCGCACGCACCTGCCTGCCGGTCCTGCCACTGCCAAATACCTAAAGCAGTTCATAACTGCTGAACTTGAAATCAGGCTATTAAGTAAATTATTAATTAGTAATAAACTTAAAGATTTAATAATCATATAATTATTAAAA